>NC_139625.1:20937767-20977767 GCF_964638095.1 Poromitra crassiceps | reverse complement strand
ATACCAAAGGGATGAAAGATCTAACGTCCAGCTTTCCTAGCTCTTCTACCGGTATTTTGCTCTTAGGTTTCCATTCATCACTTGCTGTGGGTGGAGACGTGAACATACCTGCCACTAGAACTTTATTTGAGTAAACAGGGTGAATCTACAGCGATCGAACGGGACAATCTTCCGAAATGTTACAAAAAAATCTTGAATAATACGCTGCCTTTCAACAATATAATCACTTTTGACTTCCAGGTTGGGCCAGAAAAATGAACGCTACAGTCAGCTATGAAAGTCATCCATTAAATACAGGAGGAGGGCAGACATCTCTGTAGCGAGAGAAGAAGACAGCGGATGGGTGTAACAAAGTAAACGTGTGACTGGAACGCGTGATTGAGGAGCTCTGATCACTCACTGGGGCCCAGATCTGTCAAGCCTCTCAAAACGTCGGCTCTGATCTCGGAGGGAAGAAGGAGCACGGGCGGACAGCGATGACACGTAGCGACACGGGACCCCAAAGCAGGAAGTGTGACATATGGAGAAGTGGAGCTTTTTATAATATTCACTCACACCCCGCTGTCATTTCGGAAGTTAATTCTTCACGTCTCCCTCTGCTTTAATCATGTGCGCATCGCACCAGAGGACATGTACTCTGTACATGTACATGCACGGAACAGAAATGTGCACACCAGCATGCATTTCTCCAGACAATCGTGTTCAGTGACGTTTACACAGGAAAGGAGACAATTGACTGTGACCTCCAGGTCTGGGTCACCTGACAATCAAACTGTCAATTCTGTTGTTTCCTCTGGCCGTTCAGCAATGGCCGCTGTTGCTGCTCAATCTCCACAGTTCTTCTGTTACAAAACATGGCTCCTTCTGCCAGAGGGGGTAAGACCTACTTGACACTGGGTGTTCAGAACAGCAAATGTAAACACTTTCATGACGATATAGGTTGAAGCGCTATTGTGATATTGAGTGGCAGTAGAAAGCAACAAAGCAGACATTATTTGGTAACACTTTATTATAACGTTCAGTAGTAAGTCATTTATAAGCTATTAGTTAATGATTTTTTTCATTTTTCGAATGATTTGCTCATCATTCATGATTAACAAATGTGTATACAGAGACAGGTTGGAATATAAAAACGTTGAATGACTTGCAACTGAATCATCTACATATCGTCGCAGCGATATGTATATTAATGTTTTGTAAATGATTAGTTCATCATAATAGCTTATAAATGACTTATTGAACGTTATTATGAGGTGTTACCCATTATTTATATGAAAATGTGTGGAATAATATTATTACTGACAATTTTGGCCCACAGATCCCAGTAATTAAGTTGGATGCTGCATGCTTTGAAAAGCCATCATCACAGAGACTTTAGTCATGTAAAGTAATACCGCAATTCACATACAGACAGATATGGCTGTTCCAGTTCTGTGTTAGCTACAAATGACAAATATGCTATTATCCATAAATATCACTGCAAAATCTGCTGGCCTGGCAATGCCATTCACTTAGCATTGGCCATGGAGTGTAACAACATGTTTTATGCTAGGGCTATGCCACTGAAAACTGCTATTGCCAAACTCTTAAAAAAAGCAACCTAGTGGGCTCCAGTATCAAGCCTCCAGGGAAGATTTAATGTGTTAGCTCGGCTCTTGCTCAGATGGAAATGAATATGGTGTTGGAGGGGATCTTGTCACGGATCAGAGCTCAGCTCTCCAACGCTGGGAAAGCGTGAACAGCGAGCCTTTCAGAGGAGAACCGGGTTACTAGGGTCACAGTGGAGAAACTCTGGAGGAGATCTGGTTACTGGGGTCACAGTGGAGAGACGCTGGAGGAGATCTGGTTACTGGGGTCACAGTGGAGAGACGCTGGAGGAGATCTGGTTACTGGGGTCACAGTGGAGAGACGCTGGAGGAGATGTGGTCCGTGACCCCATAAGCTCTGCCATGCTTTGAGCCTTAATGAAGACACTGTGTTGTGGCTGTGACCGTTGCACTCCTCACTTCTGATGGCTTGTAACATTTCTGGTAAGGAAGATCTGAATTAAAGTTCTCACCGTTGCACTGATTGCATGTCACTAGATAAGAGTGTGGGCTACAGTACAGTAAGTGTCAAAAATATAAATAGAAACATGTTTCTTTTCCCTGAATGTATACGATGGTGCAGGGAATCTTGAGGCAGTAATCCTAAAATTATTCCACTAGATTTTAAGAAAAATAATTAACCACAATCATATTGTGAATAATAGTAAATATTAGAGGATACTGATTTATTAACACAACCTGGATGGATTAAATTGAGCTAGGATACTAATTCTGAAACTTTGCCATATGTTCTTTGGCTTCACATAATGACTTTTGTGTTTCTGGTCAAATCAACTATGCTGCCCATATGGCCGTCCAGATTTGACCAGAAACAGCACAGATGCTGGGGTTTTAATTAAGATTTGCATCATGGTTAGACATTCACTTGTTAGGAAAATGTGTTAGTTAGTTATAGTTACAACAAGGAAAGTTTGAATGTTGGCAGCCCCAGATGGCAGCAAGAGGAAATGGTTTGAATGTTTTTGATGATCTCTTTATAGCAAGATACCAAACAAGATGAGAAAATGTAAGTATCGAAAGATTTGATTTGTCACTTTTTGTGGGTGTCCAGACTGAGTGTCAATACCCAACACCAGAGTTCCATCTGTGAAAAGGTGAATCTACATCTTTCATCTCAATTTGCGGAGGTGGAACTCTCTTCTCTGCTGCCTCACTGTGGGACTTAGGCTGATGAGATGGGTGTATTTTTACATCCGAATCTTGCCCGGAGCAACTTTAAACAAAATCGACTCCAGCGCGGCTCCTTGAACCTGCCACCTTTGGTGTGGCGTGGGCAATTTGATACGACCGGACAAACCCCTTCTGAGTGCTCGCACTATCTGCTCGTCCCGTTGCTCTTAGGCTACCATTTATCATAAAGGGCTTATGAAAGCAGGGAGCACTTCTTTTCATATGATTTCCTGCCAATTACCATGAGGGCTGCTCACTGACTCTTGCAGAGGATCCACTCAAAAGGGGGGAGACACTGATTCAGCGGAGATGAACTGGCTACCATGGTAACAAGGCACGGTGGCAGTTACTGTGGCGTCTTAAAGCATAGGTCCCTAAAGCTCCATCACCTAATGTCAAGCTGGAATGAAAAATGACTTTTTAAATATTTTAGATCACATCCCCGGTCATACATTTAACAATGTATGCTAAAAAATAAAAAACAACAACAAAAACAGCAAAAATCCGCAACAATCCAATTTCTTTGGTTTTTCACATCAAGAGTCAACCATGTTGTCTTCATTCATAACGAAATCTACAGTGTGCAACCCAATTTCAACCAAGAATAATATCATGACATGACAGCTTCTTCTTCTTCTTTTGGTTTCTTCGAAGCATGATGGTTGTATGACAGTTTCCCATTTCTTTACACGGTTCTTTGCATTTGTATTGAACTCTGCGAGGTCTTTTGAGCTGCGGGGGTTGGGTAGTAGAGGGCAGACAAGGCAGCAGTGATCCATACTGTGGTCTGCTTCTCCACATTCACAGGTGGTTGGGCCAGTCTTGTAGCCCCATCTGACCAGAGCAGCTTCTGATCGTCCCGTTCTTCTTCTCAGCCAACCGGTTGAATGTCATGGCAAGGAGAAAATTCCGAGCAGGCAACAACATGGCTGCCTACGTAGGCAGACTTTGCTAGCCCATAAATGTTAATATACTTAGCCAATAAGTATGTAACATACAAAATAAAATGAACGGTAATGTCTTCATTTAATGTAGCTGCAAATGACATGTAATTGGCTCGTTAACTCGCATTCCAGGAATATCGTTATTTACCGCGGCACGCTTCAAGACCGGCCAGGCAGCTCGACTGTAAGACTGTGTTGTATAACCCTGTCACTTAATCATGTGCTTTAGTGTGGATTTCAGGACACATTTTCAGATGGTCAGGAAATGTGTTGAAGGCCTAATTGGCAAAAACATAATGTCAACTAGGCATAGAGAGGGGGAGAGAGTGAGAGATAGAGAGATATAGTGGAGCAGATGAAAGAAGAATCATTCACAAGTGGACAGAAGTACACCAGAATTGGCACAAATACTTCTTCCTTTTGATATAAACCTATTAGCCAGGCAAAAATCAAGATTTTTCCAATGGCTGTCATTTCCAACCCGGAAATACTATTTTGGGGGCAACTTTGTGTAGAATTGTCCAATATAAATGATTTTGGTATCAACCCATACATTTATGATGACAGATAAGCCAGATTTATACCACATACATTTCAAAATGGTTGCCATTTTTACCATAAAATGTCACTGTCCAGGGTGATTTGGATTATTCTGGTGTCAAATGACAGGTTTTTTAAATATGGAAGATTCAAAATTATACATATAGGAAACCCTTTTTATATCTTCTTCTGCCATTTACTCTTCTTATTTCTGCTGGCTGCCGGCTTACATCTGGCTCTGTCTGAAGTTCAGAGGGAAGGCTGACTGACTGAAAACCCTTAAAATGCTCGACTTACTGACAGACAACCCTCGAGTGACATCACTGATGGCATCACTCACTGATGACATCACAATTGCTCGAGTGACATCACTCGGAAGGCTGACTGACTCACAACCCTGAGGACAAATCACGTCATCAGTGGCAGCCATCAATGATGTCACTTGAGCAATTGCAATGTCATCAGTGCTGTCACTCGAGCAATGTGCCAATTTTGGTACACATTAAAAGTGCATTTAATCTAGCGTGATCCTCAGGTGAAAAGAAGCGGCTGGCAACTGCACATGTGTCGGAGGAAGCATGGTGCTAGTCTATGGCTCTCCCCAGATCGGCAGAGGGTGGCGCAGCGACCGGGGCAGCAGGGGTAAATTGGCCAAGTACAACTGGGGAGAAAGTGGGGGGGATCAATCTGCTCCACTAAGGGGGGGGGGGGGGGGGGGGGTGCATGGGTGAGAATGTAATGAGGCTGGCTGGAGTTATTTTGCGGTTAAAAAGCTTCAAAAGTAGATGGTAAACATTTCTTACCAAAAAAAGAAAATGCATTTCTTGCTGAATAAAATAAATCAAACTCCCTCAAAGGTTACTACGAAGTTTTAGGCCAAGCCAATTATGTAAATGTTTGTGTAGGCAGATATACAGACATGTTTGAGAGGCAGACAAGTAGGCTGGCTGGGCATTCCAGCTACATCAGGAGAAAAATCCAAACAGAATTTTTAATTTCAAAATCATCCTTCCTAGCATAGTCCTCATCATTTATCATTAGCATGTCATCTTTAATTGCTCATCAAATGTACCTGCCTTTTGATTTGACTCATGACTTAATTCTTGCAACATAGAGCTGTGAAGCTGCAACAGATTTGCTGCCCCTCTGGGTATTACAGTACAGTACATAGCCAAGACCCTAACATCTGTCAATCATCTCTGGGGCATGCTAACCCTGCACTAGCTTTAAGGTTCAGGGACAGGGGCCGGTTGCACAAAGCACCTTAAGTTAAGATTTTCCTTAGAGTCCTGGTTAAGGTGTCCTTGAAATAAAATCGGTTGCACAAAACACCCTTAAATCTTGTGCTTACGTTTTCCTTAAAACGTTTAACCTTAAGGAGAAAATATAAGGGTGTTTTGTGCAACCGATTTTATTTTATGGACACCTTAACTCGGACTCTAAGGAAAATCTTAACTTAAGGTGCTTTGTGCAACCGGCCCCTGGTCATGAGGAATGAGCTGGTGAAGTGGGCCAGTTCACTGATCCTTGGCCAGAAAAACAAGCAGAAAGAGAGAAAGGAGCAGGTAAGCTGCAGTTACGCCGACTGACCTCCTTTTTCCCCCTCCCTTTCTCTCCATGCTGCCTATGGCTATAAGACACAGCAGAGATGCAGACCGCAGTGTCCTGAGGCATCCCTATAGCGTTTCAAAGCTATAACTCAATGGTGTTCTTTACAGCCATGTTAGTGTGAGAACTCATGCTGTGAGAACTGGACGCAGCCTTCTCTTTGGTGTCGAGGGAAATATCAAAATCAAATTCAATGCATTGTTGAAGGCATAAAGTCAGTCTTTGCTTATCCAGAGAACATAGGTGAACTTTGCTCGATGCTGCTTCACCTGCTACCCAGACTGCGTTCAGCAGGTCGGCTGTGTGTGTGTGTTGATGATTAAGACATGGGGGAGGGTGGAGTTTGTCGATAGACGCGTATGGATTTCCAGTCAAACATTCTGCTGATTCCCCCATGCAACGTTGTGGGTCGATGCATCGAGAGCGCCGCCGCTGCCTTGTCAATAACGGCATTGACTTTTAGTCCACATTTGACCCATCTTTTTCTGTACATGACACATCTGCAAGGCTGCCGCTAAATAATGAAAGAAGGCCGTACAAAGGAATTCAAGGGAGAGGAGAAGGTTTGGCTGGAATTCTGGAAAATACCTTTTCTTCTCCGAATGAATTCCCTTTAAGCCCTGCCTACTGTAGCTCTCTTTGCTCAGTGGTGCAACAGTATGTTATCTGCATATTGTGCAGTAAAACCATTCATTTCACTAGCTTGAGTTGATCATGGAGCATCTTTCAGCATAATACCTCATCATTTACCCATCACTCGACTTTAGATCTCAGTTTGAATAGAGGTCATGCTTAAAGGGCCACTTCACCACTTTTCAAAGCTGCGATGATCGTATCGTTACAATGTGGCTAGTATGCAGATGAACAATGTTTACCTTCCCTCCATGTTTCCTCCACTGAGAGCTCCCCATTCATCTGCTGGCAGAAACTCCCACCCGTGCAGTTTGGCAGTTGTATTGTATGGCTCGTTAGGGCTCGTTAAAGCTCAATTGTTAAAGTTCTCCATGGATGAGGGGCATAGAAAAATGAGTAAGCACAGTCTGTAGTTCGAATAACAGCCATGCGAGCCGGCGCAGCTTCAAGATCTGCTCTACTTCCTAGAACCAGATTCTGAAGCTGCGCCCCAGAGAGGCCATTTACACCTGGTTAACATGGGTTTTCTGTGATCAGATTGTGATCGGATAGTGCTTGACCACATTAGCCTGATTTCATTTACACCTGGTGTTAACATGCGTTTTGGGTGATCATGTCCTCTCAATCCGCATACAGTTGCTGTATGCGGATTGAGAGGACATTGCATTTACACTTGTGTTCAATGTGGTCACAATGCCTCCCTGACCACCTCCGGAGGTGGTTTGGCCGATCAGCTCGCAATCCGTCTTCAATGTGTCTTGGGGGCGTTTACACCTGTACTTTCAAGCACTATCCGATTGCAATCTGATCACAGAAAATGCATGTTAGTGCCAGGTGTAAATGGCTTCATTGTGTCGTCATGTTTCACACTATATCCCGATTTTGGATAGAGTTGAGGTTCAAAAGCAGTGATTAGTGCCTTTAAAGTAGTAATGTCCTGTCCTGCCCTGTACCTGTCCAGCAATAGCTGCTTATCAAAGACTGTTTAATCCCAACGCGTTAATCGCCACACACTCACTCCAAACAGCCGTGCCGTATTTTGAATGCTGTCCACACACTGAGCCAAACATGCTGATGTGAAAACAAGATTAACATGACTCTCCTGACCTTTCTGTAATTACCCGTAGACTATTTCAGTCTCTCACAACCCCCTGCCTTTCAAGCCCCAGGAGAGAGTACAGTACTGCTCCGACGGGGAGCGGTGCACATCTGGAGGAAAGCAAAGCGAAAGCTGAAGTGGCGTATGTTTTCCCTTCCCATCCGGAAAAATAAAAATAAAAGACAAAAATAGAAACTCAGCGAGGGGATTTGGATGCCAAGGGCAAAGCTCTTATTAGGCTGCTCAACGGGATGATTTTCCGAAAAAATGAGACAGTAAACGGGGAGGTTTAGCCGTGGCTGTCGTCGGCTGGAGATTTATCAGCGAGGTTCGCTGTTTGCCTCATGGTCACAAAACAGCATCATAATAATCTGTGAATATGTCTCAATCATTTCAGGAGAAGTAGTCTGAGGAAAGGTCAAGCAGCTAAAACCCTTGAGTGGAATTGATCTCAAGAACTCATTGAAAGAGGTGCGCAGAGGGTCTCGCAGTAGGCTACAGCTAGTTTGGAAAAAATAGAATAAACGTAACAGTTTGATTGCACTTTCTTCATGATATAAAACAGGACAAACAAAGCATGAGAAGTCTCACGTAGCCAGACAATTGGTCAAGTTACACATTCTAACTGACATCTGAATTGCAGTGCACTTAACTGAAATGCGGCAAAAGTGTGTGTTGCTGATGTCCACAGTGTTGGAGTAATGGGCTATTAGGTTTCATAAGCTAGATGTTTGCACTTACAGTACAACACGCACACACGCACACACACACACACACACACACACACACACACACACACACACACACACACACACACACACACACACACAAAGCATTTCCTCATCTGCATGCCCTCAGCTTGTTTGCATGTGTAAGGCCAAACCCCGGCTTGTTATGCTGTGTGTGCCCCCCGCATCTTGCAATGTATGCATGCTGCGTACCAGCTACTCTGGTCCCGCATCACACTAATGTAACACGACAGTATCTGCATCAAATCATAACGCTGAGCCCCATGCAATTATTCCTTGGGAGACATATTCATAATCCAATTAGTTTTGACTCAAAGATAACGGCGTGTTTTTTTAATGATTTCCCTGATACAAATATGATTTATCCTGTTTGGGGGGATTATATCGGCGTCTAAATGTTTTGGCCATGGAGATGTGAAAGAAAAAAAATATTATTATTTTTTCAGTGGAAACGAGACAGTTAAGCATGACTAAGCTGCGTCTGTAATGTACATAACCCCACCCCTCTTTGCCCCCTCCCCATTCACCAATGCCCCACACCACCCCCTGCAGCCTGGTCATCTGAATAAAATGTTTGCAGTTTATGATTCTGCAAAGCATGGATACGCTCAATATCAACATTTGTGAACCAAATGATGATGCATATCAACATTTGTAGATATATCATCGTATATCAACATTATAAACGTCATAGAGTCGGTTCGTTGGAGGGCGTAAAGTAAACACATGCCTTTCACACCGGGACGAGCTGTGTTCAATCCCCAGGGTTTCCAATGTCTACAGTACATGTCAACGATGAGTCCCATTAATGTTTTTGTTATTGAACCCTAACACAAACCATAACCCTAACCTTAGTTGTTTTAGTTGCTTAACCATAACCAAGTAGTTTTATTTGCGTATGTTTTCAAAGTAACTGGAAACTTGGCAAGATTAGCAAACATTTTTCACATTTACGTTGCAAAAATGTCGGTTAACGCAGTTTTGGTTGACAAACGTTGAACGTCACATATCAGTGGTTTGTAGAAATGTAAATTGCCAGTATTGTATGCTGCTGGCTGGGTTACAGCCTGCACACACACACACACACACACACACACACACACACACACACACACACACACACACACACACCGGACCACCTCAGCTGCCTTTACTTTGAAGAACCCTCTTATACATTAACACCACACAAACCCACCCACCCACGCACACGCACACGCACACACACACACACACACACACACACACACACACACACACACACACACACACACACACAGGCACGCCCACCATCCAATTAACGTGTGTGCATGATTGATGTGCCCTTGGCCCGTCCGCCCTCTACCTCCTTATTTGCCGTCCCGCGCGCCGGGGCCCCCGGCATTGACTATCGGTTGCTTAGTTTAGCTTGAACACATCGCTGCACGCTTTGACACCGCGCCCATTTGAGAGTCTGCAAACAAAACATCCATTAAGCAACAACAACAACAACAACGTCTGAAAGAGCCCGGGGCAACTGCATGACCTTTTCCCTTAAGGGGATTCACACCCTGTAAGACACTGAGGAGAGGCTACACAGGAACAAACACGCACAGGAGGACAGAAACTGACAGATGAATATAGACATATAAGAAGGGCTATAGTATTCAGTCTGTACGGTGTTTCACCTTGACAGCTGTCACCAAGGCAATGCAAATATCCTGTGGGTGTATTGGGTTGTGTATTGGGAAATTGATAGAGAGAAAGAGAGGGAGAGAGAGATAGAGAAATAAAAAGGGTTAGGGTATAGCCTACAGTATCTGTTAGAAATGGAGAGAGACAGAGAAACAAGTGTTTAGACAGGGCGGGAGACATAGGGAAGAAGCTGACATTTTGTACTGACAGAGGCAGACATTTAAAGAGACAAACATGCAGGCAGACAGACAGACAGACAGATGGACAGACACAGACAGACAGATGGACAGACAGACAGACAGGCAGACAGACAGACAGACAGACGGACAGACAGACACAGACAGACAGATGGACAGACAGACAGACAGACAGACAGACAGACAGGCAGACGGACAGGCAGACAGACAGACAGGCAGACAGACAGACAGGCAGGCAGACGGACAGGCAGACAGACAGGCAGGCAGACAGACAGACGGACAGACATATGACAGATATTCATCCATAGTCAACCATAATGAGAATGCATTAGGCTACATCCATATGTAGGTGGGCCTAATTATTGCTTATTTCACACACTGCTGATACCTTGTTGAAATCGGCTATGGTCTTAGTCTACAGCACCTGTGTGTGTGTGTGTGTGTCATTTCGGCGTCCTTGTTAACAGGCGAAGCCGTTCACACCACCCGCGAGCGTGCCGCGCTGACGGCGTGCCGAAGCCACGCTCACGCCACGCCGAAGCGATCACTCAGGCCTGACGCCTGAAGCCGTGAAGCTGTGAGGCATGAAGTCAAATGGGAGTTGTGGGCAGGTTCAAGGTGTGAGAGTAGGCGCTGAGAGGAAAAGAGAAGGCGTCTTGTGTGAACAGTAAGGCGTATGTTCAGCTTGCGCCTGCTTCAAGCTTCAGTTCTGCTTACGTTCGGCGTCCTGTGTGAATGTAGGCTAAGCCGTTGTTCACACAGGACGCCAAACGTAAGTAGAGCTGAAGCTTGAGGCAGGCACAGGCTGAACTGACGCCTAACCGTTCACACAAGAAGCCTTCTCTTTTCCTATCAGCGCCTCCTCGGCATGCCTTGAACCCGCCCACAACTTCCATTGACTTCATGCCTGGCAGCTTCAAGCTTCACGCCTGGAAAATAGGACTGAATCCTGAATGATTACTCCAGCACGGCTTTGGCGTGGCGCTGGTGTGAACGGTCTCACCTGTTAACAAGGACGCCAAAATGAAACTGCATGGCTTTGGCGTGGCTTTGGCGTTGCTTCGGCGTTTAGTGTGAACAGCCACTAAGCCCTTACACTCTAAACTTTCAACATTTGAAGATATCTAACAATATTTATTACTATTATTATAAGGTCCTGTAGTGCATATCACTACATTTCACAGAAAAATACTGTGTATTACATTATCCACTGGAATACATAGTGTTTGTTAACTAATCTTACTAGTATAAGTGAATTGTATGGGAACAAGTCACCAAAATTGACTATTGCACAACTGATAGTGTTGACGCCCTCCACCCCGGCACAACGCCCTTACTCGCCGATGTTTTATTTCTCCCGTGGCGTCGATTTCAGAATGGCTGGTGGGAGCAGATGCTCTCAGCATCTAATAAATTATAATGACGCATATGGGTTTACATTGGAGTTAGTTGAAAGTCGGTGCGCCTCCTACAGATGCTAAAGCACACCTTATACGTTGGCATCAGACGCCAAAGGCCGGAATTTGATGCCCTGGGCATGAGGCAGACAGACAGACAGACAGACAGACAGACAGACAGACAGACAGACAGACAGACAGACAGACAGACAGACAGACACACAGACAGACAGACAGACAGACAGACAGACAGACAGACAGACAGACAGATAGACACACAGACAGACAGACAGACAGACAGACAGACAGACAGACAGACAGACACACAGACAGACAGACAGACATATGACAGATATTCATCCATAGTCAACCATAATGAGAATGCATTAGGCAACATCCATATGTAGGTGGGCCTAATTATTGCTTATTTCACACACTGCTGATACCTTGTTGAAATCGGCTATGGTCTTAGTCTACAGCACCTGTGTGTGTGTGTGTGTGTGTGTGTGTGTGTGTGTGTGTGTGTGTGTGTGTGTGTGTGTGTGTGTGTGTGTGTGTGTGTGTGTGTGTGTGTGTGTGTGTGTCTGTGCGTGCGAGAGTGCGTGCGTGCGTGCGTGCGTGTGTGCGTGTGTGTGTGTGTGTGTGTGTTGTCTCCTCTCTCTGCAAAAATGATGTCAGGGGTACAATATGTAACTTGCCATCCCATTCTCTGCCCTGCTCTTAATTCCTAGTCAGGCACTGCAGATGGGGGGAGGATAACCATCTCAACTCTCCTGTGACCCGCTGCTGAAGCAGTATTTTACAAACAATGGGATTGATACAGCAGGACATCATAATAAAATCTATATGAAAGCATTTTCTCTACATTAAAACAGTTAGGCTATTTTCTTTTTTTTACCCCTTACCTTACAGTTGTACATTTTTTGCCAAGCTTTCTTTCTATTCAAAAAAGAACGTGACGCACACATGCGCATATAGGGGAGCCACACTGACGCATCGTTTGTTGTATAGTCAACTGTTTTTCTTTTTCTTTTTCTTCTCCTGGACCGAGGCATGCCTGTGGCGGATAATTGTTTTACCGCATTCAACAGTGTTTTCTAAGCAAAGGGGAAGAAACTCAAGGCTGTAACCGTGTGGCACAGAAGCAGAGGAGAGCGACGCGCCACAGCAGCAATGCCGCTTATCGTTCACGAATGCGGGTAATAATTAAAGGCATTTGAACCAAGCCGATAGGAGCCGAGTGAGAGACCGTCTCGTCAGTGTTTTCGCCGATGCCGAGATGCACACTTTCACCATGGACCTGCGAGCTTTCAGGGTCGTTATGACAATTTCCAGTAGGAGCGTTTGGAGTCGCAAAACCTTGGAGGGGCAATAAAACTACAGCTTCAAAGTGTGAACATTTTTAAAGAAATCTAGCCAATGTATTTGTGGATTGATTTTTTCCCTCCCTCTCTCTTCTCAGCATTCCCTCAGTCAGTCGACGGTTTTCTTTTTTCTTTTTTTGCCATTGCAGCTCAGTAGAGGGTGTCAGATCTTTCTATATAAGAGCACTGCGCTACGATGCACACAGTCTCTGTGTTTCTCTCTTTGTGATTCAAAAAGGAAAGAAAATGAATCAAGGGAACGGTTGGGAAACGCAGCTAAAGCGAGATGCCGAAAGATGTGAGAAGGGCTGGAATGCGGTGTTTTTTTCTCTCTGTGTGTGATCGCCACTAAATCTCCAGGCAGCGCAGGGTGTGTGAATTCAGCACCGGGGGAGAGGGGACAGCTCCCGACGCCGCAACACAGCAGCACGACCGCGGAGAGAGAGAGAGAGGGAGAGAGGAGAAGGCTCGGATCTGTGCCCTTTTTATTTTTATTTTATTTTTATTTTTTGCCAAGGTCAGTCTTTTAACAAACTGGGAGCTGAACGATGCGTTGGACAGTATCTGCTTTTGATTTGAGACTCTGAGGATTCGATGTGAATGAGACGTTTATGTGGTCATTTTCAAAACACTGGAAGTCTGGACGCACCAGCAGGTTAGACGCAGCATGGATGTGTTATAAAAGACTGCCTTATCTTCTCCCCCCGCACCTAAATGTCGACCTCCTCTTTCATTGTTACTGATGTAGACAGATTTCTCAGCTCGCATGTCTTGAAACCGGGAATGAATCGTCCGCGTTGAAAAAATGCTGCTTTGGATTGTCCTACTGCTGAATGCGGCTCTTTGTGTTGCGAGTGGAAATGTTACAAGGGACATTTGTAAGGAGCAGATATGCTCCTGCAACGAGATCGAGGGAGATCTGCACATAGACTGCGAAAAAAGGAGCTTCGCCACTCTGCAGCATTTGACTGGCCCCAGCTCGCAGTTTTATCACTTGCTGCTGCACGGGAATTCTCTCTCCAGGCTATTTCCCAACGAGTTCGCCAACTTTTACAATGCTGTGAGCCTGCATCTGGAAAACAATGGCTTACACGACATTGTCCCCGGCGCTTTCCTGGGACTGCAGCTGGTGAAGCGGCTGCACATCAATAACAATAAAATCAGATCGTTCAGGAAGAGTACATTTCTGGGCTTAGACGACTTGGAATATCTCCAAGCCGATTTCAATCTATTGAGGGATATTGACCCCGCCGTTTTCAGGGACCTAAATAAACTTGAAGTGTTAATACTTAATGATAACCTCATCAGCGCGCTACCTATAAACGTGTTCCAACATGTGCCCATTACGCATCTTGACCTGCGGGGGAACCGAATCAAAACGTTGCCTTATGAGGGGATCCTTGAGCAAATACCGGGCATTGCGGAGGTTTTGTTGGAGGACAACCCATGGGACTGTAACTGCGACCTGGTTTCTCTGAAGGAATGGCTGGAGAACATACCGCATAACGCGCTCATTGGGAGGGTGATATGCGAGGCTCCCACCAGACTGCAGGGGAGCGACTTGAACGAGACGTCGGAGGCGGACCTGTGCCCTTCAAAGAGTGGCGGTGTGGACACCAGCCTGGTGGCCCCTCCCACCCAGGAGGAGACCTCGGAGGCCGTGCGCCCGACGCCCTCCAAGCCCAAGGGAGAGGCCAGTGGGGCCCCCACGCCCGGGGGCCACGGGCCCAAGAGCCGCTCCAAATCTCGTGAGAACTGGCAGCTGAAAACTAGACCAACCCCCGTGCTGACAGGTGGGGACAGAGAGCAGCTGCTATTGCTACACAATGCAACGTGCCCCCAGTCCTGCAACTGCAAGCTGGTCGGCTCCAGACAGGGGCTGGGGGTCAACTGCGAGGGGAAGAGGATCGAGACCCTGTCCAACCTCAAACCCAAGCCCTTGGTGGCACACGAGCTGAACATGAGAGACAATAACATCCACGCCATCAAAAAGAACCAGCTGATTGGCTACTCCAGCCTCAACCTGCTCGATCTGGGCGGGAACAACATCAAGGTGATTGACAACAGCACTTTCCAGAACCTGACCGAGTTGAGGTGGCTGTATTTGGATAAGAACTATCTGGATACGGTGCTGGCAGAGATGTTCGTGGGCCTTCTCAATCTGGAATATCTCAGTTTGGAATACAACGACATCCAGCTCATCGTGGCTGGCGCGTTCAGCCCCATGCCAAATCTGAGGGTTTTGTTCCTCAACAATAACTTGCTGAAATCTTTACCTGTGGATGCTTTCCTTGGGATTTCTCTATCCAAAATTAGCCTGCATAATAATTATTTCACCTATCTCCCCGTGGCTGGTGTGTTAGACCAGCTCAATTCAATCATCCAGATCGATTTGCACGGGAACCCGTGGGATTGCGCGTGCAACATCGTGCCCTTCAAGCAGTGGACGGAGAAGCTGGGGGCGGACGTGATCGTGAGCGACCTCAAGTGCGAGTCCCCAGAAGAGTTCTGGAAGCGCGATTTTCGCCACGTCCGAAATGACCGCATGTGCCCCAAGCTCTACGACGGCATCTCGCCCACCTCCCCGGCCAAAAACAGCACCATCACCGTGGACTCGGGGACGCGCTCAAACTCATATTTGGAGCCAAACCGCGTCTCCATCTCGGTGCTCGTCCCCGGGCTGCTGCTGGTGTTCGTCACATCCGCGTTCACCGTCGTGGGGATGCTCGTTTTCATTTTGCGCAACCGCAAGAGGTCAAAGCGGAGGGACGGGAACTCCTCGGCCTCGGAGATCAACTCACTGCAGACGGTGTGTGACTCGTCTTATTGGCACAGCGGTGGGCCGTACCACGCGGACGGGGGCGCGCACCGGGGCTTCGACTGCAGCGCACACCTCTCCACGACAAATGACGCCTAAAAGGGACTCTCCAGTCTAGTACAGAGGGACTCTCCAGTCTAGTACAGTAAGCCTGGATTACAAACAGTCACACAGAGAGACTGACGTACACAAGTGACTAAGATGAGTCTCTTTCATTACGTTTTCTTTTCATTATAGACCTATACAGACTTGTTTATTATTATTTTTTGGTTTTTCTCCAGTTGAACCAAGTCAGTCTGCTGCACAGGCCCCCATACTGTAATATATGTATATGCCAAGCCCCCCACCCCCCTGGCTAAACCCCTCCCTCCCTACTCCTCCTCCCAGTACTGCTATTTGCCGCAATCAGACTACGGATCTGTGTGAGACAGAGAGAGGGGAACACAGAGTGAGAGAGAGAGAAAGGGAGAGAGGGAGAGAGAGATATGTAGTAGAAGACCAGGGGAATGGTGCACGAACGCATGAATGTAACTGTAAATACTTGGACCGATGTATCATATTCTGCATGATGATATTTCGCATGGTTTCAACACACCACACACGAGGAACCATATCCACCTTAACCAACAAAGAAGCCAACTCGACCCTTATTTCATGTTCTATCAATATGACGATTATATATAGATATTAAGAATTATATATGACTATTACAAAGTGCCATTTCTCTATTTTTTGTGAACCTGCAGTTAGGATTTGTATTTGTTGTTTTAAAACTTGTTTGGAGAAAAGATGGAAAAAAAATAGAACAGATAATGATGACTAATTCGGAAAGGAGTGACGCAAGTGAAGCTGTCAGTGCATGTTCTCTTTTCTTTTTTTCTTTTTGTTTGTTTGTTATCATTTGATTGTTGATAAATATTGGGGTTATTTATACCGTACTAGTTGGTGCAGATTAAAACCACGTCTGCGCAGTCATCATCTCCTTTATGAATGTAAACTGTGTTATTTTATGGTGTGCCAATTGTTGACTTTCAGATATTCAGACATGCAGATGAGCATGACCAATTAACGTCACTCAGATGCATATGCTGCAAAGTTAATGTAGCTAAAATAACAGTTCCGTGGTTTTGTGTGTCAATGAATATAGCCTGCTTTGGGTGAGAGGAAGAAAAAAAATAACCATTTAAATGGGGGGTTTATACCATCATATTTTTTCAACAACTAAGCAAAGAAGTGTTTTCAATTGAGCTATGTAGGTACAATTCGATCTCTGTACAGAGCGCAGGTAGACTGATATAGACTAGAATGCTTTTTTAATGTCATAAAAAAAGTATTCCTCCACAAAAAGAACCTTATGGCTATGATTCACTTTCATTATATTGTGAGCTTTTGTAAAGCCATCTAATCTTGTCCAAATAAGAGAACTGAAACTCACTGTATTTACTACAAAAATGTGCTTGAAATAGACTGTTTTGGGTAATTCTTGCATTCTAACAGTGTCCATTGAGGGGAGATAGAGGATAGGAGAGGCCATGGGGCTGTATGACAAGAACACAGCATGTGGCCCAGTCCACAGTGATACGGTGTCTCCTCCACTGGGGGGGAAAACAAGGCACAAGCAGGTATTTATATATAATAATGCAAGATACCATTTTCAAATCGGCATTTTGAACTTGAGATCTTCTTTTATTTTTGAGGGGGAGTGGGGTGGGCATGGGGGGTGGAGCATGGTTTTTGTGGGCTCATGAAAAACAATGCCATGATTGAATACTTGTTCTGCAGAGCTCAGCTGCCGCGGGTCTGCTGCTTAGTTAGCCTATACTGCTTTTTACTGAGGAACAAACATAAAAAAGAGCATTAAAATAAAGGTGGTGGCATACTTCCAATATAACATATCCCCCCCCCCCCCCACCCAAAAGAAAAAGAAAACAAATCACCTTCTCTGCAGTATCGGATACAGATGCAAGGAATGTGCAATCTTTTTAAAATGTAGAATTCCAGTGCTGACCACGTATGTTTTTGCTTTGCAATTGATTTTGTGTTGTTCTTTTTAGAGCTCCTCCTACACACAATTCGGCTCAAAGATGCCATGGCCAAGACGAAAGTGTACAGTTTGACTTGAGATGGGTTTACACTCCCACCCCCACCCCCACCCCTCTGCCCCCTCTCTCCCCTGTCTAATGCTAACACAACAGGCCTGCCGTCTCTCCCCTGTCTCATGCTAACATAGTAGGCCTGCCATCTCTCCCCTGTCTCATGCTAACATAGTAGGCCTGCCGTCTATCCCCTGTCTCATGCTAACATAGTAGGCCTGCCATCTCTCCCCTGTCTCATGCTAACATAGTAGGCCTGCAGTCTCTCCCCTGTCTCATGCTAACATAGTAGGCCTGCCGTCTCTCCCCTGTCTTATGCTAACATAGTAGGCCTGCAGTCTCTCCCCTGTCTCATGCTAACATAGTAGGCCTGCAGTCTCTCCCCTGTCTCATGCTAACATAGTAGGCCTGCAGTCTCTCCCCTGTCTCATGCTAACATAGTAGGCCTGCAGTCTCTCCCCCAGTAAGCAGACTATAGCGCTGTCCCAAGGTGCTGAATCACTTTCCCACAGTCTCTTTTTGCCTTGCCTCTCCCCCTCCCTGCCTGCGTGTTTGTGCGCTCATGAGAGAATAAGAGAGAGAGAGATGTGTGATCTTTTTGCATGTACATATCGATACCCCTTACTTCCCCAAATGCCCCCCCCCCCCCCACCCGCCCCTTGCTCCTCCCACCCCACCTCCACGCCCCTCCCCCACCACAATGTAATCAGGCACAGCTTGACCTTGGGGACTAATATCTCAGCAGATCTGTGACAAAACACTCGTCATCATTTCCCACATTATGTCCAATCGCCTTGTCTCCCCTCCCGTCCTCTCCCCCCTTCCAATGTCCTGCTTTCTGTCCAATCACAGGGGGATTGGGTAACTATATGTCTCTTCTGTGGAGTATTATTACTGTGACACAGCCCATTGATGATTTGTCATAATTTTCAAAAACGCTGTGTTTCAAAGTTACATTTATATGCTTTGCGATATTTGACCTGCTTCTATTTTGTTAAATAAAGTGTGGTTGAGGTTGAGTAAAAATGATGTTTGGTTTGAAGACATTTTGTTAGATTTGACTGAAGTTGAGCAAGTTGGTGAAAGGGTAATGAGACATTCGCCTATTTTTGTGTATACCTTATATCCTGAAGTGTCTGCAAATGCTTACGTGAGTTATGCTGCCTTCTATATTTGTTCATCAATATGGATTTCTAATGTTCTAGCTGATTTGCAATGTCTTCAAAATATATATACATTTTGCAATCTTCAGTTGTTGGTCCCAGCCGAAGGCCTTTCAGCTACCAGCCGGCTGGAGCTGAAACGATAAACTTTGTTACACCATAAGGGACATTGTTTATTGCTTATCTTGACTGTTTATTAAGAGGTTGAATTAAGTTAAGTTAAGTTTAAGTATATTAAGTTAAGTTTCTGTTCAACTTTGTTTAATCTGCCATTGCAAGGTCCCTGCGCCAAATGAAGAGTGCTGCATCAGTAACGTGGATGTCCTTTCTATTTCTGCTCCAGTAAAAGAGAAATTCTTATCATGATAGGCTGAGTTTATATTGCATTAAATATTCTGACTCAGTCAAATATAACTTCTTATCGTGATAGGCTGAGTTTATATTGCATTAAATATTCTGATTCAGTCAAATAGAACTTCTTATTGCGATAGGCTGAGTTTATATTGCATTAAATATTCTGATTCAGTCAAATAGAACTTCTTATTGCGATAGGCTGAGTTTATATTGCATTAAATATTCTGATTCAGTCAAATATAACCTATTGTGAAAGGCTGCGTTTATATTGCATTAAATATTCTGATTCAGTCAAATATAACTTGTTATCGTGATAGGCTGAGTTTATATTGCATTCAATATTCTGATTCAGTCAAATAGAAGTTCTTATCGTGATAGGCTGAGTTTATATTGCATTAAATATTCTGATTCAGTCAAATATAACTTCTTATAATGATAGGCTGAGTTTATATTGCATTAAATATTCTGATTCATTCATCAGGATTCTTGGATATTGAAAATCTTGGATATTGGTTGCTGCTGCGAACCCCAGAGAGAAAATTACACGTTTAGAATTTTAATGTATGCTGCAGTGCTTGGATCATTAACCCATATCCATAACAAACATTAACAAACACCGAAAATCCCAATAGAAGACTGTAAATGTATTATTTTCCTTGTGGGGGTTAACCTAGAATCCAAGATAAGTATCCAAGATATCTGGGGGAAAAGAGATTTAATAAGGATTCTGATTGATTAATCAGATGCCATTACTTTATCAATAATTATATCCAATAGCACTATATAGCAGTGTTTTTCAACCTTGTTTGTGCCAAGGCACTCCTTTGACATTGAAAAAAATCCCACGGCACACCGCCATCTCAAATGTTACAAAATGAAACATCGTTTTGACCCCCGCTTGTAATGGGCTCTTCATCCGGGTTATAGGTCTCGAAGGCTTTGATTGGGAGGATCAAGTCCACAGTCTGTATTTTTCCTCTTCAAATATTTACCCATCTTTGTTGTTAACATTGTCACTTGTTCTAACTGTGTCTACCTGCATCTCTTTCTCTAT
Source organism: Poromitra crassiceps (assembly GCF_964638095.1). Classification (NCBI taxonomy): domain Eukaryota; kingdom Metazoa; phylum Chordata; class Actinopteri; order Beryciformes; family Melamphaidae; genus Poromitra; species Poromitra crassiceps. The sequence continues at coordinate 20,957,306 of NC_139625.1, read as the reverse complement.
ATTGTTTGAAATCTACCAGATCATTATTACGCTACAAATCGCATTCTCGCCACCCACAGGCATAGACTCTATGGTAGCACTACTCTTCTATGCCTGTGGATGGCGACAGTGCTCAAGAGAGCTGTATGAAATGGCGCAGCTTAACATTAATTTTTTATTTGTACACACTACAGTATAGTGTGCCACGAAAAACACTGCACTATGCAATGCATTGTCTTGCAAAGGTTAGGGGTTTGATTCCCACTGTGGCAATTGAATGTATATCGTACTTTTTTATGGAAAAAGGCAAATGCCATTAATTTTCAAACAGCAGAAAGCAGACAGAAAATGGTCTTCTACATTGGCGCTGCAATCGGTGCTGTGTTGGACCCATTCATTAATACAACAGGTAACAACTGCTGAAAACCCAATGAAGAGTAGCCTCTTTACCATGCTGGGCCCACACTGTTGTGGCCCAGCAGGCCTGCCGTAGCCGGTGTGATAGTCCCCCCGAGGAGCTGGCAGTGATGCAACACTTCCAGCAGGCATAACATCATCCACACACCTCATAACACTTAGCTTTATGTAAGTCGTGATGGCACCGCTTCCCTATCAGCCTGGCCCGTTTAATCCTGAGGGTATAAACAAATAGAAGTGGTCCATTTTGCTCTGTATTTGGAAGCTGTGTTTCCATGGCTTTAGAGCGACTCACAGGAAATGTGTACCCTGTGGATGTTCCGTGTTATTGTCAGGAATTGTTATTTACCCATCAAATGGAATTCCAACATTATTGGCCGTTTTACTCATCTCCAGTTTCTCTGCTGCTTCACACACGCCCTTCACTGTTATTAATTGCGTTGTAAGTGACATTAGATAATGTTGGATTGGTTTGTTTTTGTTTTGTTGCTGAAAAATAGACTCCTTGTTGTTTTAATGTAATAACTTTGATAGCTGCTTACTAGGTCCCAGGGATTTGATGCAAACTGTGCAGCAGAAACACAAATAATGAATATTTGAAATGATACTGTCTGTCATTTGCTATGTCTGGTCTCCAAGTTATGTCGATGCAGAGATGACAGTGAGGGTGGTGCAGAAAACAGCCTGTGCATCATGTAAAAGGACGGTGTGAGTGAGAATGAGTGGGAAAAATCACTCTGCAAAAGCCAGGATTCTTGCTTTAATTTGGGGAAGACTGTCAAGATTCTTGCTTTAATTTGGGGAAGACTGTCAGGTCATTCGAGAGCTGGTGGTCAGAGGCAATTTTGTAAAAGTCCCAAATGATTTCAAGGTTGGCTATTAGCCTTTGGTGTTAGGTTTGATGAGAAGTCCCATGTGACACGTTGAGGATTTGCCAGTAGTACACTTCCATTCGGCCATCACAACCCTTGCTGCTACTATTAGACTCAGGGGGTCTGTAGTAGTGATTACCTGGCATATCTCCAGGGATTTCTTGGTGTTATTCCCAGATATTATTATTAGCCCATCCACCGCAAAGCACTTAGCCTATAAGTCTCAGTGGTTGGGTTTTATTAGTGCTTATGTTGTCGGTGAGCCACAGTGGTTATGAAATGTGTTTTGTTCTTGAATGTTGCTCTTGGATTCAGTGCTGGAGGTTGAGTTTGGTGTTAGTGTGAATGCACTGGGCCAGAGGTATACAACCTTTTTTAGCATGGGAGGAAATATAACAAGGAGTCCAAAAATAAATACAGTTTATTTAGAAATGTGATAAAGTAGGTATTATTAGATTATGTCATCATTGAGCTTGTTAATGCAGCTTTCAATAAGCAAAGTTACATCAAATTCACATCTCAAATCTGATTAAATTGCATCAAAATAGTAGTATCGAAACTTCTCCAGTCAAACAATACCTGCATTCGATCCTTTTTGTATTGTATACAGATCTAGGGAAAAAATGACTATTTGCATGGTTTTGCTCACAGCCGATCACCACAAGTGTTCTTTGATTTAATGCAATGTGTGATTGGCCCACTACCGCATCAGCTACACCCCATCCAGTCTGTGGTGCTGAAGCCAAGCACAGTGATGGAGTTGGTAGATTCCTTGCCTATCGCGAGGGGCACAGGTTCGCATCCTCATGTTACCTCCGGCTTGGTCGGGCTGGTGTCTGCGGGAGGGAAGCCGGATTGAGGGCATTGTCCTGGTCACTGCACCAGCGCCTCCTCTGGTGGGTCGGGGCACCTGTTCGGTGCGGAAGGGAACTGGTGGGAATAGCGTGATCCTCCCACGTGCTACGTCCTACTGGTGAAGCTCCCCGCTGTCAGGTGAAAAGAATTGGCTGGCTAATGCGCATGTGTCACAGGAAGCGGTGCTAGTCTCGGCTCTCCCCAAATTGGCAGAGGGTGGAGCAGCGACCAGGGCAGCAGAGGGAAGAATTGGTCAAGTACAATTGGGGGGAAATATTGAAAAAACATAATAATATTTTTTAAAGTACTCCCTCGATATCGATATCGCTTTAAGCGTACTGCTTGATACTGGTATCGTAATTTTTTTAACGATACCCAGCCCTTAGTAAATCTTTAAAGGGCCAAAGAAAATGTTTAGTGGGTCAAATTGAGCCTGCAGCCCCGCTGTAGTCTTTTAATACACAGTGTCACTTTGTTCAAGAGCTGCTCATTAGTCTTGTGTGTGTGTGTGTGTGTGTGTGTGTGTGTGTGTGTGTGTGTGTGTGTGTGTGTAGGCTTTGTATTTATACAGTCTTGCATCAACTGAACTAGAGGGGATTGCTTGAGGAATATTTAACTTAGTTTGTAACTGAATAACATAGACACTGACAGGACTGTGCCAAAACAACAAATCTATGCAATATACTGTACTTGTATTTGTGAGAAAAAAAAGGATATTGTTCTGAATATTATCTGTTATGTGTCTAAAAGTAAAATGTGAGAAAAATGGGTTTAAACATTACACAACATATTTTCTACAGAGGAATTCAACCAAAACCATAAAAATAAATATGTTCCCTTTTGTTTTATGAAAATAATCACTTAAAATCTCAAAATACCTGCAAAACTCATTTTTGACCTTCTTTGGCTCATTACCAACAATGGCTGAGTTTCCCAACAAAGAAGCTTCTTAAGAGTTAAGAAGCTTCTTAAGGAGTTAAGAAGGCTCCAAAGAAGTGTTTCCCAAACGCCTTCTTAACAGAAGAGAAAAATAAAAAAAATAGAAGGCTCTTAAGAAGCATCTTAACTGGAGCTGTCCACCATCTCGATGTGAGAGGTCCTCTGCGGCCCATTAGATGGCACTCTGAGCCCACCAGTGGGCCACGACTCAGTGGTTGAGAAACACTGTTGTAGAATAACCTAATCATGGTCCCCTTAAACTTTATTAAACATTATTTATTTCAGACATGGACTGCAGTTCAAATTGCTTTATATACACAGCATACAACAAAACAGAGAAACACTACAGAATTTAAGCGACCTTGGGTTCTGTGAAAGGTGCTATATAAATCCACAACATTATAAAAGGAATCCATTCTGATTAGAGGAATATAGCCTACGGTAAAACATTTAAAACACAAGTAACCATACATAGAGGGGAGATTTTCAAGTGTTCCCCAATTTTAAACACTAAAGGGTGCATGAAAGAAAGGAAAAAGGGAAAAACACAAGAGGAACAGTGGACACAAGTATCTCCTTTTGCCTGACGCGGCTGGATCTGCCAGTGTTTTGTCATTAAGAAGGTGTTAAGAATGCCCCAGACCCTTCTTACAAAACCTTCTTAATGAAAGATCATCTTAGCGCTAAGAAGCTTTTGGGAAACGCAGCCTTCTTAACGGAAGATAATTGGAAGATAATTTTAGGCTAAGAAGCAATCGGGAAACACGTTGGCTTCGTTGGCTTCTAACGGGAGCCTTATGAAGGGTCAAAGAAGCTTCTTAGCGCTAAGAAGCTTTTGGGAAATGCATGCTTTTGTAAAGAAGCAATTGGGAAACGCGTTTGCTTCTTAAGGGGGCCTTAAGAAGGGTTAAATTAGCTTCTTAGCGCAAAGAAGCTTTTGGGAAACCCAGCCATTGTGTGTAGCAGCGACATGTCAAGGGTTCTCCCAGGCCGCCACACATTTGGGGTGGCTGTGTATTATTATTCTTCTTCTTCTTTTTTACCAATACCCTCTCAAAAAAATGCATCTCCACTGCTGCAGGTGTCCAGACATGTGGGGAGATAAATCAAGTCGTTCAAATCATTTTGAAACATGATATTCTCCCGTGGCTGCCAGGCGGGCTACTGCGGCCAACGCTTTACACTAATTGAAAGGATCTCAACTCATAATTGAGGCAGATCTGGTGTCGAGCGGCTGCACTCTGGCCTGCGTCAAACCGCCGAGCAAGCCTTTCATCAAGAGGAATGAGCGAACTACCGAGTGTTTCCTCCAGCTCTAAGTAATCTCTTCTTCCAGCCCCCACTTATCGATTATCTCATTGATTTGATTTAGCGGCCACATGCTCTCTGGCATTTGAGGCATTATGTGGCTCTCTACCTGATTACGCCACTCGAATGGGAGCTAGCAGCACAAAGCTGAATGGAGTTTGTTTGCAGACTTAAGTCTTAAAGTGAGGGAGGTCTAAGCTTTGCTCAGAGACCGGGGGGACGCGGTTCAGAGTTGTGCGACACGCTTAATTTCTAATCGACTTCTGAGGACCGTCTGAGGTTAATAGCATTATTTCAACGCACCCACGTGAATGCACGATTGTGCGTGCGCACATACACACACACACACACACACACACACACACACACACACACACACACACACACACACACACACACAAACAGACACACACACACACACACACACACACACACACACACAAACAGACACACACACACACACACACACACACCAAACCTCTCTCTCTCTCACACACACACACACACACACACACACACACACACACACACACACACACACACACACACACACACACACACACACACACACACACACACACACACACACAGACACACACACACACACACACACACAGACACCAAACCTCTCTCTCGCTCTATCTCTCACACACACACACACACACACACACACACACACACACACACACACACACACACACACACACACACACACACACACAACACACACTGCAGCCCAACAACCAGGCTATAAGAAATTTTAATTTCCTGAAGCTATCTTGGCCTGGAACCAAGGAAACCTGCCCCCATTGCTTTTTACAATGATCTGGCCGGTCAGTGCGAGGCTCGTAACTGGGCCAAGGGTACTTTAGCCTATTGATGGAGCCCAGAAAGAGCAGACACATTGTATAGAGCTGCCTTTTATACGTTGGGATATTTGTAGACAGCTCCCCGCTTCTCCTTGGCGAGGAGAGATAGGGACTCCGAGGTGTCGCTGATAGTATACAATGATGCTCCCGCCTCCCGGTGAGGCGATTATTTTGATTGGCTAGTTAGAACACTGGGAGGCTCCGGCCAAGCAATCTGATTGGTCAAGGATGTCTTCCGACTGTGTTTTTTTTCCCTCCGCATTTCCCCCCCCCCATTAGTGCTCATTTTAATTTATTTATCCTGGTTGCTGCTCCACCCTCTGCCGATCTGGCGAGAGCCGAAACTGGCTCCATGCTTCCTCCGAGACATGGGCAGTAGCCAGCCACTTCTTTTCACCCGACAAAGGAAGCTTCACCGTTACGACATAGCACGTGGGAGGATCACGCTATTCCAACGAGTTCCCCTCCCTCCGAACAGGCGCCCCTAACGACCAGAGGAGGCACCACATCATCGACCAGGATATTGCATGTTTTGGTGTGGGACTCCTATATGAAGGAAACCCCCAGGACGCACGGGGAGAACATGCAAACTCCACACAGAAAGGCCCTTTTGACGACCCCACCCAGGCAGTGGGCACTCGAGGACATGCGGACGGGCACGCACTCCTTCAGTGCTCACAGCGTAACCAGGTGGGAATCGAGCCCAGGACCTTCTAGCTGTGAGGCGACAGCGCTTACCACTGCGCCGCCGTGACCCTCGACTGTGTTGATTATACCCATAATGAGCTGCTGGTAGCCAAGGAGCTCGAGGATAGTCTTGCTCACATCCTGTTCAAATCCTTGTTTAAAAGAAACCCCTTTAGATAGGACACATTGTAAGTGTGTTGTATAAAAGCCATAATAACCTTGAGGCCAAACAAACCTTCTCGGGTTCCATGTTTGAAAGATGGAAGTATAGCATTGACACAGTTGGACCTGGACATGGTGCTTGACAACATGTTTAAAAGATGGAAGTATAGCATTGACACAGTTGGACCTGGACATGGTGCTTGACAAAACATCCTCGTGATATCTGTCAGGTATTATGTGTGGTGTTGTCTTTCAATAGGAGATATCTCCCATTTGAAAAAGCAGACCTAATTCAGTCAGGAAATTCTCTGATCGTAAGGGTTAAAGACACAGGGCGTGGCAATATGGTCCTGTCATAAGACTCGATAAACAGTGGCGAGTAAATGCAGTTAGTGTGATGGAACAGAGCAGGTGGAGCATGCAGTGGAAGGCAGGAGGGGAGGGTGGCGTCAGCCTCCAAGCAGCCGCAGTTTGACTGTATTACAGCACAGAGCGAGACGCTGAGGTTCACCACCTTGTTACCCGTGTTCGATTGGTTTGATTAGCTGATTACATTATAGTGTTGGGAAAGTTACTGAAAATTGGTAATTAGTTACAGTTACTAGTTACTTCTCTCAAAAGGTAATTTAATTACTTTAAAGTTACCAGTTACTTCAAAGTAATTAGTTACTAGGGAAAGTAACTTTTGCGTTACTTTTAAAAGTCCGCTTCGATTGTTATTAATGCACACATTATGTTAGTGTTGCTGTGCCACAGTGTGGCATTGAACCTTCGCTTATTGGGGAGGCTTATAGCCTATCAAGGTCATTAGCCTCTGGGGCTCTGGCTGCAGCTCTCTCCCCGGACTAGGTCTGAGGATCAGAAACTGGGTAATCCTCTGAAGTTGTCCGTTATTTTCATGTCCTAAAGTAACTAGTAACTAGCCCAGTTACTATTTTAGTAACTGTAACTGAGTTACTGAATTTGAAAAAGTAATTAGTTAGATTACTAGTTACTGAAAAAAGTAGTTAAGTTACAGTAACTAGTTACTTAGTAACTAGTTACTCCCAACACTGAATAACTAAATGTTTTTAGAGCACACTGCAGGGACTAAGGTTTATTTTGCAAATTGGGGGGATTCCCGCCCTTATATGCTTCACATGGGGGGGGGGGGTTTGAGCGGCTTCGACGGGGCCCCAACGAATTGATGGATTGATTACCATTATTTAATTTACAAGAAGCTAACAAAGAATGGCTATTTGGCATCTCGCACACTACGGGGGCTCGATTCCTAGGCTTAACCGCTCCGGGCTCGCTAGCTCGGGCATTGCGTGGCCTCACCTACCCTGCAGCTCAACCGCTGTGTGGGCTCACTTGCCCTTAGGACATCTAACAAAAACATTTTCAGATTGCCCAAGGGGGCAATTGTAACACTGACTTCTTGCCTTAAATTCAATATTATAGTCTTGTCCTCGGTGAAAATATATCCATTGGGTGTGAGGACCCAAATGCAGAACAGAGAGGCAGCAGGCAAGGTCTTAGGTGCAACAAAGGTCTTTACTTGAAGGTCATAACAGGAACAAAACAACAAGGAACTAGCGCACAGCTAGACTAAAGACAAGAACTCACTAGGACAGGGTGGACCATACCCAGAGACAGAAAGACAATGACTCAACAAGGACTACACACAGACTGAGACAATACAGTGTATATACAGTATATATACTGGCTTAAAATTCCCGGATGTGTTCTCGACATGCCCGAGGATGCTCTGGTTGGTGACTTGTTGGCACATATCCCAGCATTCATTTCGGCATAAGCGGAGGCAGAACGCAGCAGAGAAGACGCCATAAGCTCCGGGAAGTTTTTTTACAATTTAAATTTTATTTCATCACTAAATTAATTTCTGACCTACAAGCAGGCTAGTAGGTTTCAACAAGTGCCACTTTACGAACATTTACAGTATGGCGAAAAATGGCAAAAATGCTTCAGAGCACAATTCAAACATCTCAAACTGCCAACAGCGTTATGTGTGCTTGTGACCTAGCAAGTTAATTCTTCCAAGAACGACTAGCAAGAACGTTCTCCCCAAGAACACAAGAACAAGAACGCATTCTTGGTATTGAGAAACGGCTGAGGACTCTACAGACAAGAAATAACTGCACCTCAGGTTGACTTGCATTACAGTAAAACTACACGAAACGTAAATACCTATATACACTAGGGGTGTCACGACACACTCAGTTCACGATAACGATATGATACGTAATTTTAACAATACTTTTTTTGCGATCGATTTGTAAGTTGAGGGGGCATCCTCCACGCTAATTTCACCATTTTCATCCTCCGCGTCTTTAACGACCCTCGTCTGTTCAAACAAAGCAATGAAAAGGAGAGCGAGCATGCAATCAGATGCAGATCAGTGCCACCATGTTCAGCTTCTTTTTCTCGCGATATGAGATTTCATCTCAACGATACATATTGTCACATTTTGATATCGCGATATATCGTGGGACGATATATTGTGACATCCCTAATATACACATTTAAATAAACCTAAATATATATATAGAAATCAAAGTCATGCAATAGGTGTCTCCTCTCTTTCCAAACTGCAGATGCTTAACCATTATGAGAAGCCAGAGACAAACTGCTGAGTGGGTGAAAGCTTATCACAGCATGAACTCTATAGAACAAATCACCTTTCTTTACAGTCACAATTTTTTTTATTTTTTTTTTCCCATCTTTATTTTACCAGGAAAATTACTTGAGATCCAAGATCTCTTTTTCGAGTAAGACCTGGCCAAAATGGCAACATCCATAAAAACAAAAAACAACAAGACGGAAGCACAACAACATAAAAGGCAATACAGTCATGAGGAGAATTGAATGTGGGTCGGAGCAGTTAAGAAAAAGGAATGAGAAAAAGGGGGTTGGGTGGGGAGGGGTTGTATACAAGAAATTAAAAACACTTTATACAGAAAAGCAGTGACATTGACCCATCACATTCTTTAAAAAGTCCGCGACTTGAGTTTTAAAATCAGGAAAGGTGATGAGGTTAGCTACTGTAGTTTTAGGGTTTTTTGCAGTTCATTCCAGGCAGAGGGAGCAGAAAACATGAAGGCCCTTTTCCCAAACTCTGTGCGAGTTTTGGGTACTGAGGCATGAAGGAAGTCCTGAGAGCGTAAACTATAAGATGGGTTTGATGTGATGGAGATGTAGGAGCAGAGATAAAGGGGGAGCTTACCGGTGATTGCTTTATAAATGATTAAAGGTCCACTGAGTTTTGAGTCAACAGGCACTGACATAGTTTGCATCAGACACAATGTACCCAGAGGCAGCTCCTATGGATCTACACACAGGACGACAACAGAGCCTGGTGTTACAGTCATCTTATACAGTGAGGTCAAGTTTCAAAAATGGTCGCACTACATTAGCTACTATGGGGACTAACATCATCACATGTCATGAATACATTTGGGCTCATCGAATCCACAAGGGAATACCCGGGTATACCCAATTTATGCAATTCCACAACTGTTTAGGGACCCCACTATGCAGAGATATTCAAATCAAATTGGCAAAAATAACACATTTATACTGCATGCAAAAACTGCATGGGATTAGCATAAAGTGGGCCTGTCAGTATAAAGGGGAGACTCGTGGGTACATATGCAAATTATAGCATGCTTGATTCATCTTGACACCTGGTTGCATCGCTTCTGAAATAAGATTAATCGGTTGTGCGATGTGTTTTTATGTAATTACTTAAATTGCATGAAACTAGAATTGAACCATAGTGAAATGTAAAGCACACATTTACATGCAGCAGACCATGTTGATTTTGTGCACTATGACCAGGCTTTTATACAGTGTGTCAAAATAGAAATGCGGTGGGCCTATGGAAGTGGGAGCAGCTGACGGGTCTGCAGGAGAAGAGCTCTTACTGAGGCTGTTACGTGTCATTGTTGGCCTAAACATGCAACGATGGCTTGACTCACGGACGAAACAATTTGCCCGTAGAGAAGCGACAGCCACACGTAAAAGAGCCACACAGCGTGAAAGAGATGGTGGCGTGGCAAATGGTGCAATAATAGCAAGGTTCCTTATAGGTTCCTTATAGCATCTGAGTGCTACTTTAGAGTGAATAGTGAGTGAACTTCTATTCAAGGTAGACAGGTTTACACAAAGGCACCGTCTGGATGGCAGACATCAAGTTGCCATGGAAAAGAACAACCTCTCATTTTATTCCACTGAATGTATTTTCTTTATTATTTTGTTGGATTTTATCCTTTGCGTGACTCGCAGGCACTTAGATGGATAGGTTTTGATTTTTCAGTCCTTTGTCACTCTTTTGGTGACTGGCAAATCGATAAACTCCTGAAGACAGGATTTGGACAAGGAATTGACGGCCCCAACACCCACTCTACTTCGCTTGACAGTTTGATCATCATCATCATCCCCATCGGTGCTAAACAGCTCCAAAAGCAACTGCTGACATCAGTTATCGCTGCACGTGTCCTCAGTATTGTGTTCATGTCAAACTAATTGTCCCCACGTCTCTTAATTTGGCAGAGACATCCTCCTGGTTACAGATGTCCCCACGTCTCTTAGTTTGGCAGAGACATCCTCCTCCAGGTTACAGATGTAGCGAGAGTGTGCGAATAGAATCTTCTATTTTGCTTTCCAAGAAGTAAGTTCTGTCTTCCCATACTTTTTCATGTGTTTTTTTTTTTAACAAGACGCCTATTCTCTCTGCCTCTATGTATCTGTAGAGAGACTAAATATAACACATGGCCTGTGTTATATCTAGTGTGACACTAAAAATAACACACACACTGTTATATTTAGTGCAATCTGGGAACCCATCGGTTAAACAAAAAAAAATCACTTTTTTTCTCTAACCTCTGGGGGCAGCCCCATTTCAATGTGGTGCAACAGGAACTCAAGAGGCGCGGTCGGCAGCGGAAGAAAATCACTTTCCACTCCCTGCAAGCTCTGCCATTGGCTCCAACCAACCGGCTCTGCCCATTAATGGATTTATTTTCCGCTGCCTGCGTGTCACTCTCAAATCCGTCCGTCGCTATGAAACAACAATAACAACTCTAGCTCGTTGCTAGCAGCAAGTAGCAACTTGCTACACGCTGAAAATGGCAAGTTTTGACTACACACCGGTCACGTTCACTTCATTTTGATCGGGTGAAGCGCAGCATGCTTGCGAGCGCTGTTACACCCCTTTTGACGGAGCCTGCCGACAGATTTTCGATGCAAGTCGAAAGTCTGTCTCAAGGGATTATATTTAGTGTTGACACTAAATATAACACACACACTGTTATATTTAGTACTGTGACACTAAATATAACACACACTGTGCTATATTTAGTTTTAGATAGAAGGTTGGGTTTGCTGCTTATAAGGCTACAGTATGATGCACACTGATATTGGGCCCATGCACCACAGAAAAGGGAATAATGTGCTTGTTGCACTCCAACTGTGGGATGAGAAACTGGGCAATTGTTTAAGAAAATATTGCTGCAATTAAGCCATTGTTTGGCGTGGTGGAATTAATTGTGCTCAGTGCTTTTTGGCCCTTTCAGCTGTTAAATAACATTCTGCGGATTATTATTTGCTCAAATGTTCCTCACTGGAATCATGGTGATGTTGCCCTTGACCTGAACCCTGAGTGCACAAATGTACACACACACACATACACACACACACACACACACACACACACACACACACACACACACACACACACACACACACACACACACACACACACACACACACACACACACACACACACACACACACACACACACACACACACACACAAATGCACGATGGATAAATGTTGTCCTTAACCTGGCGTACTGCAACCGCTCAGCAAATGCCAGCTGGGTCAACAGATGCCCTGGGCGTTCTAGCCTGCTCTCATACCAAGAACACTGGAGCTGCCTGTTCATCCTCACACACACACACACACACACGCACACGCACACGCACACGCACGCGCACGCACGCACGCACGCGCGCACACACACACACACACACACACACACACACACACACACACACACACACACACACACACACACACACACACACGCACATACTGTACACACATACACATACACATACATGCCTGCACATTTCGAGCTGTAGCGACAGCAATCTACAAGCAGATTAGGAGCTTTTATCTTCCTTTGTTTTTGTGGCATTGGAATTACAGCAACTAAAGAGGAGAAAATATGTGGGTTTGGTGACATGGGGCCTAACACAGTTTAGGGGAGAGAGAAAAACATGATGTATGAAACAAAGCGAAACCCGAGCACAAAAACCATGTATCTGCTAAAGGTTGCATTTTCCAGGAAGGAAAGAAAGGAATGCATATTTTCTATTTAACACTCGTGTAGTTGTGAAATTATGCAAATGTAATTTTTAACAGGTTTCCCAGACCCAAAGGTCACAAATCTCAGCACATTTATACTGTAGCCGTGTATTACTGCATGAAAGGAGTGAATCCTTAAAACAGTTACGTAGCTTTCCCTATAAGCACTTGTGTGCTTTACATGCACTCTAGTTTTCAGGAAACACCAATCACAGTTGTAATAGCTTACCTGCCGTTTAGCCTATATAAAAACACCTGGAATTGCTGAACTAGAAAGCCTACCACGAAGGGACTCGAATCCGCAGTCTTCTGATCCAAAGTCAGATGCCTTATCAGGACTCGAACCCGCAGTCTTCTGATCCAAAGTCAGATGCCTTATCAGGACTTGAACCCGCAGTCTTTTGATCCAAAGTCAGATGCATTATCAGGACTCGAACCCACAGTCTTCTGATCCAAAGTCAGATGCCTTGTCAGGACTCGAACCCGCAGTCTTCTGATCCAAAGTCAGATGCCTTGTCAGGACTCGAACCCACAGTCTTCTGATCCAAAGTCAGATGCCTTATCAGGACTCGAACCCGCAGTCTTTTGATCGAAAGTATTTCTATGATGAATTCACTGACAGAGCCCGATCCCCTCATCAGCCAAACACTGTTTCATGAAACATTACATCATCCATAGCAAGGTCAACCCCGCCCCTTAGTAAAAGTAGAGCTTCATGAATAGGTTTTAAGAGGAAACTACCCGACTATTTCTGAGTCTTTCAGATTAAGAGTAAGCCCCGGGTGGAGATAGCTGGCTCATTTCAGTTTGAGTTGTCTCAGACATGCAGACTGACTGAAGGGGATTGGGGGAGATGATGCCATGTGGTGCAAGATAATAACACCCCCCCCCCCTCCCCGTCTTGGGGGTGTATCTCACCTGCCTCTTTATGAAAAGATGAATTAAAAAAAAACATTGAGCATGTCACCTAAAGATTTTGATAAGAATAGGGGAAATACTGTATCTTTCAACATCTCTAAGGTATTAGGGATCCAGTGTGGGGGAATGTTTCATCATTTTGTCAACCGAGGAACTAAAGCTGCACTTGACAACGACAAAATGACAGCATGAGCTAAATGTCTGTAAACATTGAACTTCAGTAGCTAGAGACCATGTGATGCTGTCAGAGAACCTGTGATGCTGTCAGTAAACGGTGTACCTGGAGATCAGGCGATGCTGTCAGAGATCAGGTGATGCTGTCAGTAAACGGTGTACCTGGAGATCAGGCGATGCTGTCAGAGATCAGGTGATGCTGTCAGTAAACTGTGTAGCAGCCCACCCAGCCTGTGATCACTGCAGACCAAAGGAAAGCAAAAGGGCTGAGTGTTGGTGCTTCAGCGTTCTCTGTGCTTGCTGCAGTCCCACTTTGTCATTCAGCCAGATAAGAGATACTGCGCTTTTAACATAAACATCATGCCTAGTACAGATTTAAAGTATCTTCCATCTTAGCATTGGAATAGCACTACAAATTGTAAAAGAAAAAAAAATGCAATCATTTTGTAAGAGTAAGGCCACAGTCACATGTCATAGTCACCTTCCCTGCCTGTATTGACTCACTTCTCCAATTGGTGGAAGATATCAAAGCACAGGCCTACCAAAGAGGCTACTACATGTCATAACCACTTTCCCAGGCTGCAGCTTGACAGTAAATCCACATGATAAGTGCTGGATACTTCAAACGGTGGATACTTCATCCTGGAACAAAGGTCTTCAAAGACATACAGAAGACAGAAAGGCGGAGTCAGGGAGGCAGAGAGAGAGAGAGAGAGAGGGAGACAGAGAGACTTCAACTGAGTGTTGCGAGAGAGCGGGCATTAACGCTGTGGGGCTGAGTCACTGTGGTGCAAAGCACATTATTCCTTGAGATGGAGAGCATCGACACAGTGAATGGCTGGATGCTGATTACCATGGAGCACATCTTCTGCCCCATGCCCTCTGCCTGGAGAAAGAGAGAGAGAGAGAGAGAGAGAGAGAGAGAGAGAGAGAGAGAGAGAGAGAGAGAGAATGAAAGAGAGAGAGAGAGAGAGAGAAAGAGAGAGAGAGAGAGAGAGAATGAAAGAGAGAGAGAGAGAGAGAGAGAGAATGAAAGAGAGTGAGAGAGAGAGAGAATGAAAGAGAGTGAGAGAGAGAGAGTGAGAGAGAGAGTGAGAGAGAGAATGAAAGAGAGAGAGAGAGAGAGAGAGAGAGAGGTGGGGGTGGTGGTGGAGAAAGCCAATCTATAAGCTGTCACTGTCTCTCCCTTGACGGCTGAATGATGGATGACTGCATCTTCTCTAACAATACCAAAACACTCCCTGTGTGGGGGGTCTTGTGCACAGGGCCGCTGTAAGGCCTCTCTCTCTGTGAGTGTGTATGTGGAGGACGGGCAATTGGCATCTCCAATTTAGCTTTTCTCACTTGTAAGTGACAGCTGACACTTTGCTCCACATGTACTATTATGACTCTTGGCTCCGGGATCAAACGTCCTGTTGAAAAATGTATGTTGGGATGTGAGAAATGCATCGGCGTCAGGGTGGGGGACCGGACACATTCACAGGACCTAGTTTCTTCACAGTGGAAATGCGGCGGTAGTGTTCCTCTCCTTCTCTCCAACCCGACCGATGCAACGGCCTTAAACACGACCCATTAAATTCAATCTTATTTTCCCCACCATATACGATGTGGGTGGCCATCTTGAAATGACGTCAAATGAACATGGGAGCAACTGGGGGTTGAGAAATCATACAGAGCTTCCAACTAGGAACTCCGAGTTGAAGCGCCGTTTTATTAGATTTTTCCTAGTAGGAAGTGGGAATCTCTGACGTCAGAGTTATACATGTAATTGAACACAACATCAGTCTGTGTGATCCCCACAATATACGCTTGCTGATGCGATGCATCTCAAATCATAAAATCACTCCACCAAAAACAAAAACAAAAACAGAGATGATGAAAGCCTTTAGCTCCGCACAGTTGGCAGAGGGAAGAGAAGAGGGGGAGAGACGGCGGGGTGCAGCCTCCCACTACTGTTCACTCTTTGGGGCCTCTGTTGGGTCTCCAGGCTGCCTCTCTCTCTCTCTCTCTCTCTCTCTCTCCCTCTCCCTCTCTCTTCTCCCTTTCTTGCTCTCTCTCTCGCTCCTCCGTTTCGTGCTCTCTCTCTCTTTGCATCTCGGTCTCTCCCAGGGGCTTAATTTATGGTTGTGGAGCTACAGAAACATAGGGATGACAACCCACACTTTCTCCTCTGCTTTGCTAGCAAGCTAGCTTGGCTGGCCCCCTCTGATCAGAGGCAAATCACGGCTCGGCGCAGGCAAATCGGCGCTCGCTTGTTAAGTGTGAACTGTCCACAGACACGAGTGGGGAGCTCCCCAAGGGCAGCTCACCGACCAGTCACAGAGGTCTGACGGATATCTAGCCTGCTTGATATCTAGTCATGTCGGGAGTGTGGTCAGGAGAGAAGAGCGTAGTGAGGCAGACACAGCCAGGGTGATGTGTGCTGTCTGCAGGGAGTGTGGTCAGGGGAGGAGAGCGTAGTGAGGCAGACACAGCCAGGGTGATGTGTGCTGTCTGCAGGGAGTGTGGTCAGGGGAGAAGAGCGTAGTGAGGCAGACACAGCCAGGGTGATGTGTGCTGTCTGCAGCACGCTACAAACAGGCAAGTGGTCTGACTGAGGAGGCCATTCTCCGAGATTGGTAGCCTACAAACTGTTGTCCCACAACCAAAAAGCAAATTTAAAAAGCATTTAAGTACAGTAGCTATGCAAATCTTACTAAAATCATTATATTATCCATTCGAAACCCAAATAATATTTGAGATAGCCATAAACTTAATAACTCCGACTTAATAAATCTAACATTGAACCAATTTTGGAGAATGACCCATCGATGGGCGCGCGTGTGTTTTTAGAAAGAATAAAGCCGTGCGAGACTGTGTTTGTGGACTTGTCGGGGATTCTCCTGGTGAGATATCTTGTAATGTGTGATCCCCTGTTGCAGCTCAGCCATAGTGTGAAAACCAGAATGACTCAAAGACTCCTGATTACAAGACAGACAGACCGTTGTATAGTGTGAAAGGAACAGAGACTGCCGAGTCACGAGGATCTTGTAGTCTGTACGTGCTATAATCTGCCATATTGTATCCCCTCATACTCTAATCTAATCTAATCTTAGCCTGAACTAAAATAACATTCAAAACAAATCTAGCTGATATACAGCCTAACCTAAACTCTGATACTGGAAGCAGGAGTAGCGAAGATCCATGAAGTTTCAGCAGGTCTTGTTACACAGGTCGTGAGGGTGGCACTGAATAGACCTGTGTATTTACGCAGGTAGGCGTCACCCACTTTCTCATATTAAACAAACACAGTGGTGAGTTTGAGGTTTACTGTTTGTAACAAACCTCAAGGCCCCATGATATACAGTGTCCAGCAGACACAACATTGTGTAAAATATCATCACAAAGTGAGTAGAAGGAAGTATTGACTCCAGTGAGGCCTCTCTGGCACATGTGTCTCTATGTTGATATTGTACATATCCCTGGTTTTGAGACGTGTAAGATGCCAACGTTTTATTCTGGTGATTGGGGTGGTTTCACCTCTGTCCTCCTCTTACCCATCTCCCACCTGAGGAAAACAATAATGCAGCAAGGTCCACACCAATCCAAATTAATTGAGACTAGTGCGGTTCTCAGCACTGCCTCCAGTGGAGAGGCCCCGGAATGATCAAGGGGACTTAAGGAGTGACACTCGCCTACGTTTGTGGAGCGGCTTTGATATCATATAGTCAGTCACACATCCCACCGCCATGCTGTGTTATATAAAAAGGGGAGGTGGGTGTGCTGTATACCTCATTCGTGCATGAGCACTTATTATGCATGACTTGAGAGAAACGGCGTAAGCTGTCAAACATGGGTGGATGATATAACGTGTGACAGGAGCCGAACGGTGTCAGAAATAGAAGCAATGTATTTCTGTGCTTACAGATGTGTTTGTGTGGGTTATGTTTTGGCTCGGCTTTGTCCGCATAGGTCATCGGTTCACGCAGCTCAGTTGGTTAAGGGTTCAGTTACAGTGGATGGAGTCAGAGTTGCCATTCTGCATCCCTCTCAGTATTTGGCCTGTTTCGTTGCAAAAAGCAATAAACCAGCAGCCGCACATGCTTCAAAATCAGTTCAAGGAACAGGTTTTGCAACAAAGCCTGTCGCTCCAAGTGGAAGATGAACCGGGGGAGATAGGAGTGTGAACAATGCCCTCCACTCTGGTTTGTTTGAAAGCGACCCCGAGGATGTGCCATCTCTGAATTCAGAATGAGTTACTGTGTCAGGTTAATATTCTGCCGCAGCCGGCGGTAATTCATTGTTGAATAGAGCCATGAAAGGCTCTCTCTTTCTGCTCTCCTCCGTTCTCATCAGAGGAAGTCTTGCGCACGTCCTCTCGATTACATCGCTCATCTTTTGCCTTTTGTTTCTCCCCCCGTGTCCCCATTCAATCCATTTTCATTTCCCCTCCTCAGTTCCCTTTACAGCCTCTTTCATCTCAACCTAATCTCTCCATCATCTCCCCTCCATCCAATCCACCCCTGCATCCAATTCACCCCTCCATTCAATTCATCCCTCCATCCAATTCACCCCTCCATCCCTCCACCTAATTCATCCAATTCACCCCTCCACCCAATTCACCCTCCATCCAATTCACCCCTCCATCCAATTCACCCCTCCCCCTCTCTTTGACTGGTTCTCTGACAAGCTCTCACTTCCTCCAAACTGTCTGTCATCGCTTCCTTTCTCACTTCTTGCTGACCCCTTCTCTTTCTCAGGGCCTCTCTTGTTTATTAGCTTTTTCTGTTTGTCTGCTTCTCTCTCTTTCTCTCTCGCACACACACACACACACATGCACACACACACACACACACACACACACACACACACACACACACACACACACACACACACACACACACACACACACACACACACACATACAGTACAAACACATTTCTCACTGCTTTCACTCTCTCTCTCTCTCTCTCTCTCTCTCTGTGTTTCTGTCCATTCTTATAGCGAAGCCCTCCATGGGCCAATTAAGTTCTCCAGCTTGATGTCTCCCACAGCGCTACACGCAGGTCAACTGGACAGTTCAAGTGGTTCAAGGACGGACAGACACGGGTGCCTGCGCCCGCATGCACGCACGCACGCACGCACGTGCACGCAATAGCACGTGCGTGCAATGTAGCCTTGAAGCATATTGGAATTTGAAGGTAAAGTGTGTTCAGTATTCACAGAAAATTACTCTCCCGTTCTCTGAGAAGTTCTCTGACTCACCAAATGGACCTATCTCTACATATTGTCAGACTTAAAATGCTTTTGGATTTGAATTTCCTGACTTTAACATAGGATCATTATCTTAAAAGAAGCGTTTAAAAGAAGCGTTTGCTTGAGTTGTTTGAGTTGAGCAAGAGGCCGTAAAGGGCTACTTGCCAAATTTCAACCAGCTTTGTAACCTTACATGTCGTTAGTATGCAAATGAACCAGCTTTGTATCATTACATGTCGTTAGTATAATGCAAATGAACCAGCTTTGTATCCTTACATGTCGTTAGTATGCAAATGAACAATGTTTACCTTCCCTCCATGTTGCCTGCACTGAGATCTCCTTGTTCATTTGCCGGCAGAAACTCCTTCCTTAGAAAGTAAAAGTAAATAAAACTAAAATAAATAAATAAATAAATAAATAATAAATAAATAAATAAATAAATAAATAAATAAATAAATAAATAAATAAATAAATAAATAAATAAATAAATAATTGGGAGCGGGGATGGCAACACATCAAGAATGATGATCATGCATCAAGC
Source organism: Poromitra crassiceps (assembly GCF_964638095.1). Lineage (NCBI taxonomy): Eukaryota > Metazoa > Chordata > Actinopteri > Beryciformes > Melamphaidae > Poromitra > Poromitra crassiceps. Next base: position 20,937,977 of record NC_139625.1, on the reverse strand, counting down.
ATGAAAATAGACAGACAGATGGACGGACAGATGCACGGTTCTCCATAATCTAGGCCCGATAAAACTGATTTCAAACTTTGCACTTAGACGATAGATTACCCCTGCTCTATTCTTCAGCCTATCACAACACTTTTAGCTTGTTGAAGCAACAGATACCCACCAATGATATTGATATCGATAGTATGTTTGATTTTTCATTCAGAGAAAGCA
>NC_139625.1:20860267-20932767 GCF_964638095.1 Poromitra crassiceps | reverse complement strand
TGTCTCTGGGCGGAGCTCCCGTAGCTCTGCAACCCAGGATGAGGACTGTGTCTCTGGGCGGAGCTCCCGTAGCTCTGCAACCCAGGATGAGGACTGTGTCTCTGGGCGGAGCTCCCGTAGCTCTGCAACCCAGGATGAGGAATGTGTCTCTGGGCGGAGCTCCCGTAGCTCTGCAACCCAGGATGAGGACTGTGTCTCTGGGCGGAGCTCCCGTAGCTCTGCGACCCAGGATGAGGACTGTGTCTCTGGGCGGAGCTCCCGTAGCTCTGCAACCCAGGATGAAGACTGTGTCTCTGGGCGGAGCTCCCGTAGCTCTGCAACCCAGGATGAAGACTGTGTCTCTGGGCGGAGCTCCCGTGGCTCTGCAACCCAGGATGAGGACTGTGTCTCTGGGCGGAGCTCCCGTAGCTCTGCAACCCAGGATGAGGACTGTGTCTGTGGGCGGAGCTCCCGTAGCTCTGCAACCCCGGATGAGGACTGTTTCTCTGGGCGGAGCTCCCGTAGCTCTGCAACCCAGGATGAAGACTGCGGCTCTGGGCGGAGCTCCCGTGGCTCTGCAACCCAGGATGAGGACTGTGTCTCTGGGCGGAGCTCCCGTAGCTCTGCAACCCAGGATGAGGACTGTGTCTCTGGGCGGAGCTCCCGTAGCTCTGCAACCCAGGATGAGGACTGCGTCTCTGGGCGTGGCTCTGCACCCCAGGATGAGGACTGTGTCTCTGGGCGGAGCTCCCGTAGCTCTGCAACCCGGGATGAGGACTGTGTCTCTGGGCGGGGCTCCCGTGGCTCTGCAACCCGGGATGGAACTGAGAAGGGGGGGGGGGGGAGCAAACAAGTAAAACCAACATTGGGGTGCTGGGGAAGGGGAAAGGGGGGGGTTGGGGGAGGGGGTGGGAGGGCATCGAGAGGGGGTAGAATAGTGGGAATGTTGCGGTGGGCTGCCGAGGCGGGTGGCTGCGCTGGCAACTGGAGGGGGGGGGAAGACGGGCCGCTGGCGCTGAAGGAAGAGACTTCGAGGGGAGTGGAGAGGGGAGGGGCAGACAAGGGAAAAACAACATAGGGGTGATGGGGAAGGGGAGGGGGGGGGGGGGGAGGGTATCCGTTAGGGGAAGAACAGGAGGAAGGGGGATGACGCCGGTAGCCGCGGAGGCCGTGGCGGAAAGAGGGGCCGCGAAGGCCACGGAGGGAGGGGGGTAAGCCGCGGAGGCAGAAGGAAGAGGTTGAGCGGGGAGGGAGGGGTGGGATGCGTGTGCGTGGGGACCCGGGAGAGCGGGTGGTGGACAGAGAGAGGCAAGAAATGTAGACAATGCATTGTAAACTACATTTTGGTGGGGAAGGGGAGGGGGAGGGAAGGGGGAGGTTGGGGGAGGGGGTGGGAGGGCACTCGAGGGGGGGTAGAAAAGTAGGAATGTTGCGGTAGGCCGCCCTTGCTGAGGTGGGCAGCTTCGCTGGCAACGGAGGGGGGGACAAACAGGCCGCTGGCGCTGAAGGAAGAGACTGCGAGGGGAGGGGAGAAGAGGATGCGTGTGCGCGGGAGTCTATGGGTGCGCCCCCGCCGCGCTGCGGCTGGAGGGCGGAAAGGAGGTTGAAAAGGAGGAGGGAAGGGGAGGCTGCGGCCGAGGTGACGTTTAGCCTGCTGGCTGTGTGCACGGTGGCGTGAGCCTAAAGAGAAGGGAGGGGGGAGGGGAGGGGAGGCTGTGGCCGTGGTGGCGTTAGTCTGGTGGCTGTGGCCACGGTGCCCTGAGCCTGGAGGGAAGGGAGGGGGGAGGGAAGGGAAGGGGAGGCTGCTACCGAGGTGACGTTTAGCCTGCTGGCTGTGTGCACGGTGGCGTGAGCCTAAAGAGAAGGGAGGGGGGAGGGGAGGGGAGGCTGTGGCCGTGGTGGCGTTAGTCTGGTGGCTGTGGCCACGGTGCCCTGAGCCTGGAGGGAAGGGAGGGGGGGAGGGAAGGGAAGGGGAGGCTGCTACCGAGGTGACGTTTAGCCTGCTGGCTGTGTGCACGGTGGCGTGAGCCTAAAGAGAAGGGAGGGGGGAGGGGAGGGGAGGCTGTGGCCGTGGTGGCGTTAGTCTGGTGGCTGTGGCCACGGTGCCCTGAGCCTGAAGGGAAGGGAGGGGGGAGGGAAGGGGAGGCTGCGACCGAGGTGACATTAGCCTGCTGGCTGTGGCCACGGTGGCGTGAGCCTGAAGGGAAGGGAGGGGGGGAGGGAAGGGGAGGCTGTGGCCGTGGTGGCGTGAGTCTGGTGGCTGTGGCCACGGTGCCCTGAGCCTGAAGGGAAGGGAGGGGGGAGGGAAGGGGAGGCTGCGACCGAGGTGACATTAGCCTGCTGGCTGTGGCCACAGTGGCGTGAGCCTGAAGGGAAGGGAGGGGGGGAGGGAAGGGGAGGCTGTGGCCGTGGTGGCGTGAGTCTGGTGGCTGTGGCCACGGTGCCATGAGCCTGAAGGGAAGGGAGGGGGGAGGGAAGGGGAGGCTGTGGCCGTGGTGGCGTGAGTCTGCTGGCTGTGGCCACGGTGCCATGAGCTTGATGGGAGGAGGGGGGGGGGGGGGGGGGGAGGCTGTGGCCGCGGTGGCGTGAGCCTGCTGGGATGGGAGGGGAGGCGGGAACGATGCCTGGGCCCGACGGGGGCAGCAGCGGCGTGATCCGAAGCGAGCTGGGCAGACCCGGGTCCGTGTGCCAAGGCTGAAGGCGGAGGATGGGAGGGGAGGGGGGGGAGCGTGTGCACTGAGAGCTAATGTTGTTTTGGGATGAACTGTCCCTTTAACGGTCTTGTTTTCTTAGGGAGTACTTAGTAGCAGTAGTAGCAGTACTGTAGCAGTACTGTATTAGTAGTAGCGGCCGTAGTGACTGTTGTGATGCATGGCACCGGACTGTTGTTGTGGTGCGTGGCACCAGACTGTTGTCGGCACTACGGCAGCACCGGCATCTAGCAGTAGTAGCCTAGTAAGTAGCCACGTCTAGTAGTAGCCGTGGTAATAGTGGTAGTAGTCGGAGCGGCTAGTGGTAGCAGTCGTAGTTGCTGTAATCGGTAGTGACATGACGTCGCTTCGTAGTAGTGGCAGCAGCAGCAAGTGGGATGAGAGGCTGTTGCTTAGTGAGGTAAACATTGGCACTGTTCACCCCTCATACAGGTAATAGTGTTGATTCAGTAAATGCATGGTTTGGAGTTGCTGAAGTCAATGGTAATCGCGTGAGATGCGATGTCAATAGCCTGTAAGTCACGTCAGATAGTATAGGAAGAGTTTCAGGAAAGCTAAACTTGAATGAAAAACAGAAGAGGTACACCTGGCCGTGAAGGCGATGGGTGTGCGCCAAGGAGGGTCAGCTGGAGCCTGGAGGTGAGCGACGGTCCAGTCGGAGATGGTGGTTGGCCATGGAGTGGCCTCGGCATTGCTGTGGCTCGAGCTGGGCTGGAACGTGTCGGCGCGGGGCGCGCGTGGAGGACACGGCTGTCGTGTCGCCTGAGGATCTCCGATGACGGCAGCGGTGTAGAGGGCGGTGTCTGGCTGGAACTGGATGGCGAAGAATTTGACGCCCGGGCGAGGGACATACAACGGCGCGTGCCAGCTGACTTTTCTTTTTTAACTATTTTAATGAACTGTTCGCTTGAGTTGAAATGGGTCGGAACGAACGAGTGCGTCTTGAACAAGCAGTCGTGAAGACATGACAAACGGGAGAGAAGTGGTATGACAGTGAGTGTATATAGGCTACAGGTGATTGAGCTGATAGAAAGCCGGTGTGGCTCGGTGATTGGATTGGAGGAGCGCAGGTGAATGGATGGTGGATTAGAGTAGGTGGTGAGATAGACGCGGACATGGTGTGATCTTGTGTTCCTGAACCTCAGTTATCAAGCTAACTCCATTTTGTGTGTGTGTGTGTGTGTGTGTGTGTGTGTGTGTGTGTGTGTGCGTGCGTGCGTGCGCATGCGTGCGTGCGTGCGTGCGCGCGCGCGCATATGTGTGTGTGTGTGTGTGTGTGTGTTCAATGCATAAATAGGGCTTCTTGCCAGCGGTGCACCACAGTGGAAGTGGCCCTGGCTGTAGCTGTTTCCCCTAGCTCTCTTCCTGTCGCTAGTAATTAGCCTGATGGCCCTGTGCGTGTGTGTGTGTGTGTGTGTGTGTGTGTGTGTGTGTGTGTGTGTGTGTGTGTGTGTTTGTGTGTGTGTGTGTGTGTGTGTGTGTGTGTGTGTGGGGGTGTGTGTGCCGACAACTGCAACATGTGCTTCCCTATGCCTGTCTCTCTCCCTCTGCATGTTTCATCTCTCCCTCTGCATGTGTTGTCTCTCCCTCTAGTCGTCTCTCTCCCTCCCTTCCTTTGTATCTCTCTCCCTCTAGTCGTCTCTCTCCCTCCCTTCCTCTCTATCTCTCTCCCTCTAGTCGTCTCTCCCTCCCTTCCTTTGTATCTCTCTCCCCACTGGTGAAAGTGGGCCGGAACCGTCCGGTGCGCAGTTCCGGTAAGACTTTCGGTGCCTGAACGCCGTTGGGGGAAGACATCCAGCTGCCTGTCAATCAAAATCCGATTGTTGCAGAGTGCAGTCGATCCATAATTTCCAACAAGGAAATGCATGGCTGACGTTATGTCATTACTAATAAACAACAGTCTCTCTCATAAATTGCTTCTAAATTGTTGTTAGAACTGTTTTAGACCTGGCTGTCAGTGGTTTTTAATCCGTGCTGTGTGTGTAGGCTGATTTGCGCTTCCAGCATACAGCTCCTGAATGCCGCTGCTGCTGCCTGCACTGGGCTGTGTCAAGTCTAGTCTCGCTTGCGGCTTGCCTCCGCTCCGCAAACAAAAACAGTTCCACCAGGATTGCGCGAGTGTAGTTCCCACTGGTGAAAGTGGGCCGGAACCGTCCGGCCCACAGAAATTCTGTGCCTGAACGGCGTTCCTGGAAGACACGCAGCTGTTGTCAATCAAAATCCGATTGCGCTGCTGCTCGGCTGTCTGTCCATACTGCGTTATTTCGAAACCCACATAGGTTAAGCCAAAACCACGCCCTGTGCCCGCCTACGCAGCAGTCAAGCGCCGGGATTGGCCAGGAGCAAGTCTTTTGTCCTCTTTTGACAGCTCGAATCTCCCACACCACAACCACTGCACAGCACGCAGCCCAGCGATTTCATGAACCAACTGAATTGCTCTTGAGAGCGGACATTGAAATGAATGATGGTCACATACCTTCCTTAGTGTATTAACGCTATTGAAAACGTAATACAAGCTTTTAACACATTTCCCACACCACAAACACTGCGCCCAGCCCAGCGATTTTACTAGGCCTAACCAAATTGCTCTTGCGCGGACATTGAAAATAAATTACTGTAATATATTAACGCTAATGAAAACGTAGCACAAGCTTTTAACACACAAATGATTTTTAAACATATTTATTTCAAAACATCATTGTAAAATTCAGGGCTTTAGCCAAAGCTTCAATAACAGAGCTCAGCTGACAGTTGAACTTGCAAATAAAAAATATAAAAAAATATAAAATTAAAAATACAATAGGCTACAGCACATAGGCCTAGCTTCTTCTTTTTTTGGCACAGCTATTCATTCCCCCCAGTCCAGCAGTTTGTTCCAGGCCAGTGAAGTCCCAACAATCTACAAAAACATGCAATAATATAAAATCATAGATACAAAGTTGAATCATACACAATCAATAAAGCCAAAAGTAAATGGTTAGCCTTCCCAATGGCATCTGTTATTCTGGCCTCATAATAAGCACTGAGGCGATGGTCAGAAAGTCAAATAACCGCAACAACACCAACAACTACAGCAAGGCTGCAATGAGGATATTATTATTGAAAGACAAAATCCTACATCGCACCAAAGCATACAATGTAGCCTACCGCGGTTATTCATAATAGTTCACACAGGAGAGAAACAATTTAATTGTTCAATGTGTGGTAAATGTTTTGGTCAAAAAGGAGAGTTGAAATCACACATGATAGTCCACATAGGATAGTCTGTTGTTGTAATGTTTAAACAGGCCTAAATAATTCACTATAGCCTACATATTGTCAAGTGTTTCTAATTTCTACACCATAGGCTACAGGCATTCAAAAAATGGATGTGTGTGTTCAGGGATGCATGAAGCTGGGGGCGGGAGGAGGACAATATGAAACGATGAAGGTTGGGGTAGTATAGTTCCTGTAAGAAATTCAAACCACTTTCACCCCTGTCTCTCCCTCTAGTCGTCTCTCTCCCTCCCTTCCTTTGTATCTCTCTCCCTCTAGTCGTTTCTCTCCCTCCCTTCCTCTGTATCTCTCTCCCTCTAGTCGTCTCTCTCCCTCCCTTCCTCTGTATCTCTCTCCCTCTAGTCGTCTCTCTCCCTCCCTTCCTCTGTATCTCTCTTCCTCTAGTCGTCTCTCTCCCTCCCTTCCTCTGTATCTCTCTCCCTCTAGTCGTCTCTCTCCCTCCCTTCCTCTGTATCTCTCTCCCTCCCTTCCTCTCCCTCTAGTCGTCTCTCTCCCTGCCTTCCTCTGTATCTCTCTCCCTCTAGTTGTCTCTCCCTCCCTTCCTCTGTATCTCTTTCCCTCTAGCTGTCTCTCCCTCCCTTCCTCTGTATCTCTTTCCCTCTAGTCATCTCTCTCCCTCTAGTCATCTCTCTCCCTCCCTTCCTCTGTATCTCTCCCTCTAGTCATCTCTCTCCCTCCCTTCCTCTGTATCTCTTTCCCTCTAGTTGTCTCTCCCTCCCTTCCTCTGTATCTCTTTCCCTCTAGTCATCTCTCTCCCTCCCTTCCTCTGTATCTCTCTCCCTCTAGTCATCTCTCTCCCTCTAGTCGTCTCTCTCCCTCCCTTCCTCTGTATCTCTCTCCCTCACTCTTTCTTTAGCTCCCTTTCAATCATGACGAAGCAAAACAGACCAAAAGCAAATAAACAGACAGATGAAGGCCAGAGGAGCTTTATCAGCTCCGACAGCCTCAGAAGGGAAATCGATGATGTGACATCACACCAGAGACTGGACTTAAAACTCTGCTGTAACTTCATATAGATTCGGCTAGGGATGCACCGATATTAACTTTTTGGCCGATGCTGATAATCGATATTAACATTAACTAAATATTTTGTACATATGAAAAGACTAGTTGTATTTTGTTGTCAATACCTGACAGTTTTCGACTGCTGCTTCCTGCAATCTTCATCAGAGACGTCGCGTGATGTGACTGGTTTATGTAGGCTTGGCCATCCCACCTGGATAGGTGGAATGACCACGCCCCCTGTTGGCCGGGAGTTTATGGAGGACTGCATCCCAGGTATGAGACAACATGTAGGCTCCCTCATCCCAGTTTACAGTCCTGTGGGCACGTTTCCGGGATCTCTACTGCCTCCCTGATCCAACGGGACTGTAATCCGGGATGAGAGATTAGCTTTGCCGTCACTGTGTGATTTTGAAAAATGCAAATGAGGAAGCTTCATGGGTCATGTTTTCCCAGTATTGTGCTAGTTGTTGGTCTTGTTTTTATAGTAGACATTTGCCACGGCACAAGACCTAATGGAACTGTCCCTGCCATTGTTTCGGATGAGCGCCTGCAAACGGCTCCAGCCGTTTGAGGAGAGGAAAAGGGAAAAAGGGGGTAAGTCTTCTGGGTTATCAATTGGACACGTCCCATCACAGATGTTTCATTGTGTTAGTCCTGCAAGTGCACAATCTCCACAAGATGCAACAGTGAATTCTGGTGTCCTTGGAACCAACCAGTACCTGTAGTTTGTCTTTGACTGTTAAACCCTAAAACTACATCAAACTACTGTATATTACTGATGGTGAAAAATGACAGATGGATAAGGTTATTCAGTGAAAGACATTTTTAGTGGGATAGTTTATTTGACTAATGGGTGCCATTTGTGCAGTGGGTGCCACTGCTCATGCTAACTACACTGTTCTTCTATGTCATCCAAAGAAACCAGAAACTTTTAGAGTTACCACAACTGTGTTTTATCAATCAATAATATGATGTAGCAAACATTCATTTGAAATTGTTGTAGATGATTATTTTCATTTTTATTATTAGTTCAAGACCTTAAAATGAGTCGCCAGATTGACAGACTAGCAAGTTATTGCACTATTGCAATAACTAGTTAGACCCATGGCAGATTAATGGGTTTAACTTGCAATACTGTACCAAGCATCCCACCTCCATGCTAATTATTTAACCTTTTTTTAATTAAAAGGTTATGTCCCCCACAAAAATAATATTGTTTTTCTTGGTTGGTTTTTATCTCAGCTTTTGCTGAATATGTGATTCACAGTTTAAGAGCCTATTAAGGAAGCGTCTCACCGCAGTCATACAAGTACTGTACAATGCAAATGTAAAACGAGTGTTGAAATTAAATGAAGTGGTTCAGAAATGCTCAGTAGAGTTTGATTGGAGCGGTCAAAGAAGGGCTTATAAGAGACCTGGAGATATCGCACTCGCATCTCTATAATAATATATTTATTTTACATTTTAAAACAAGTTACACATTCTTCTGTCTTGGAGGGTGGGTAGCGAAAGTCCCTCCACAGTGTGGTTCTTCTGTCTTGGAGGGTGGGCAGTGAAAGTCCCTCCACAGTGTGGTTCTTCTGTCTTGGAGGGGGGGTAGTGAAAGTCCCTCCACAGTGTGCTTCTTCTGTCTTAGAGAGGGGGGGGGGTAGTGAAAGTCCTTCCACAGTGTGCTTCTTCTGTCTTGGAGGGGGGGGTAGTGAAAGTCCCTCCACAGTGTGGTTCTTCTGTCTTGGGGGGAGGGTGGGTAGTGACAGTCCCTCCACAGTGTGGTTCTTCGGACGGCTCAGTGGCTCAGTGGTTATACTGTTGCCTCACAGCAAGAAGGTCCCGGGTTCGAACCCCGGTCCGTCCCAGGTCCTTTCTGTGTGGAGTTTGCATGTTCTCCCCGTGTTCGTGTGGGTTTTCTCCAGGTGCTCCGGTTTCCTCCCACCACCTAAAGACATGTATGTTAGGGTTAATACTCCTGTCAGTGCCCCTGACTAAGGCACTGGCAAAAGAACTGGAGTTGGTCCCTGGGCGCTGCACTGTGGCTGCCCACTGCTCCTAGTTCTCGGAAGGTTCCTAGTAGAGCATGGGTCAAATGCAGAGGTCTGTCTGTCTTGGAGGGTGGGTAGTGAAAGGGTTTGCAAAGCGTCCTAAAAGCTGGCATATGGCATGACTTGGCAGATGCGTTTTTGAACGAATGTTCTATCTGTTTAGACATAGATATATGCCAAACTGCAGGCATACTCCAGTGTGTGTGTGTGTGTGTGTGTGTGTGTGTGTGTGTGTGTGTGTGTGTGTGTGTGTATCTATCAAGTGTACAGTATATTGTTGCTATAGGCCTGTTTAGCTGTACAGTCTAATTAGCTGTAGGCCTATAGTCTATTTAGCTGTACATAATAATCTACAGCTAAATCTGGATAATCAAGAGAAGGTATAGCAGAATGTGCATGTAACCCTGACAGTGGCCGTCTGGTCTTCAACATGAAACACACACACACACACACACACACACACACACACACACACACACACACACACACACACACACACACACACACACACACACACACACACACACACACACACACACACACACACACACACACACACAATGTTGTCCCTGCCAATGGCTTCCCATGAGTGAGAGCACATGTGAAAGTGCTCATGTGTAAAGTGCAGCACATGTAATCCTCCCACGCAGCTCGATGAGACACTAGAACAGCAAAGTGACGTCCTTCCGCTGCATTCAGCTGGTGATACAGAAGGGTCTAATAGGCAGCCAGGCACAGCCACACACGCCTGCACACAGCGCACATTCTAAACACATGAGCTGAGGTGGTTACATGATCTGTATAGGCGTTTTACATGTAATGACAGAGGAGGGGAGTGGATACATGATCTGTATAGGAGCTTTACATCTAATGACAGAGGAGGGGAGTGGATACATGATCTGTATAGGTGCTTTACTGTACATCTAATGACAGAGGAGGGGAGTGGATACATGATCTGTATAGGCGCTTTACATGTAAGGACCGAGGAGGGGAGTGGATACATGATCTGTATAGGAGCTTTACATGTAATGACAGAGGAGAGGAGTGGATACATGATCTGTATAGGTGCTTTACATGTACTGACAGAGGAGGGGAGTTGATACATGATCTGTATAGGAGCTTTACATGTAATGACAGAGGAGGGAGTGGATACATGATCTGTATAGGTGCTTTACTGTACATCTAATGACAGAGGAGGGGAGTGGATACATGATCTGTATAGGAGCTTTACATGTAATGACAGAGGAGGGAGTGGATACATGATCTGTATAGGTGCTTTACATGTAATGACAGAGGAGGGCAGTGGATACATGATCTGTATAGGTGCTTTACTGTACATCTAATGACAGAGGAGGGGAGTGGATACATGATCTGTATAGGAGCTTTACATGTAATGACAGAGGAGGGGAGTGGATACATGATCTGTATAGGAGCTTTACATCTAATGACAGAGGAGGGGAGTGGATACATGATCTGTATAGGTGCTTTACATGTACTGACAGAGGAGGGGAGTTGATACATGATCTGTATAGGAGCTTTACATGTAATGACAGAGGAGGGAGTGGATACATGTCAAGTCAATCTGGAGTTTTCTGGAAGTATATTAAGACTCTGAGCAAAAGAATAAAAGCTTTCAAAATGTAAATAAAAATGTGGATAAATAAGTCACGCAACAGGCAGGAGTTCACCGACAGCAAACTCGATGGAACGTCTGCCCTGCTGCACGGACCATTTAAAAATGAAACACGAGTGTCACAGTAAAAGCAGTCCGGAAAAGATGAGCACCAGCTAGCCAGCATCACGTTAGCAGAGCAAACAAAGCTGTGCAAACACCGCGCTGTGCAAACAGACTGTGCAGAGACGTCTACAAAACCCGAGTGACAGCCGGTAAGAGGAGGAATATGAATGGTTAAGACGAGACTTTTCCGTGTGATCGCTGCTGCTATTAATAGCCACTCTGACCAACTTACGTGGCTCATCAACGTTAACTGTCTCCAGGCGCAAGCTGGGCTATTTATTGACAATATTGCTTGTGGGTTGTAACTTTGTGCACACTTGATGGACGTTTGTCTGGGTAAAAGCACAGATAATTGGTGATAAATAAAGGTGCTGGTTATTTGTTTAAAAGTACTTTAGGCACTAACTTGGTGTAAAAAATGGATGATAAAAAGTATAAAAATAGTGAAATAATTGCAGATGGTTTTAATTAGTCATGGTTAAAATGGGTGGGTGTTTAAAAATGACTGATGAATGAATAATTTAATAGTGTGTTAAATAAATATGGTTTTAAATAGTGTTAAAATCCAATTAAAATACATTACCACCTGATGCTAAGCTAAAGGATAAAAACTGAGCATTGAGAAACTGAGATTACCTATTTGCTTAATGTGGGAAAACAGTGCTGATGCATAATGTCTTTGAAGTATTTACAGATGCATATATATATTTGTCTGTTGCTGTGATATTTATATTGCAATAGCATATTTTATGTAATGTTTCTTTTCTGTTTCTATTCAAAGGTTTTTTACCTAATTGATGATCAAGCTAATTAACGACACTAATTGATGATCAAGCTAACTAACGACACTAACTGATTGGTAATCAAACTGAACTGAAATGTCTACATCTAATGGCTAAAGGAAATGACAAACGGAAGAAAAAGGAACTGTCAAACTAAACCTCCAAAGTTGCCAAAATAAAAGGTGGAAAAGAAAAAACTGTTTGGTCATTGAGTGGAATCCAGCAAAGTATTCGGAGTAGATGCATCTATCTCATTCAAGTGGGGAAACTGCACACAGTCTAAAGACACAACTTGACAGTAAAAAACCGATTGACAGTTAAAACCAACTGACAGCGAAAGACCAGGAGAAAAAGCTGGGAGCTGTGAGTAGGATAAATAAGCTGGAAATCAAACATGGCTACTGAAAAGTCAATTGAGCAACTCAAGGTGGAGAGAACGACAGCAAAAAGATCATTCTCTCGTCTGGTCAACAGTGTTACCAGGACCTATAAAGACATGTCTGAAGAGGAGCTCAAGGACAGTTTCAATAAACTCACAGTAGAAGCCGAGAAAGTAATGGAAGCCAATGACGATGTTGAGGCTGGCTTCATTTCAGAATTGGAGGCAAGGCAGGAAGCACATGAAGTGGTCGTGGTAAATGAGCAGCAGAAAGCTGACCTAACAAAGACTGCAGATGAATGTGAGATGAAACAGAAAGAAGCCAAAAGCCTAATCCAGAGGGCTCTCTGGGCTAATTTTGGGGAGATTGAATTGTCTACAGCGCTGCAAGCAGCAGAGACTGAGTGTGAAAGCGTCTCCGCTGTGCAACCCAATGCCAACTATGAGGCATATGACTTCATGCTCAACCACCTGCAAGGACTGGTGAAGACTGCAAAGGAGCTGTATGGTCAGTGGAAACGATGGGTCCCACCAGAGACTCAGGAGGACTTTCAAAAGCATCTAAGGGGGCTCGAACTCCACATCCCAAAGTTGGTGTCCAGAAAAGCAGACTTCATACAGACGAGGATAAAGGAGGACATTAAAGGACTAGTACCCCAGTCTATTGCCTCCAATTATCATGTGCCAACCATCAGATTGAAACCAACGGCCCTTCCCAAGTTTACTGGAAACAGACGTGATTTCCATAGATGGAGAAAGGACTGGGAAGCGCTCCAGAAACAGGGTGAGCCGACTGGTTCAAGAGAGGTGAGGAAGATTCAACTGGTGGACAGTCTTGACGATAAAATAACAAGAGACCTTCGCCTCACCACTTATAACACTGCAGAGGACATCTTCCGTGTCCTAGAGAACCGCTATGGCAATCAAATGGCCATCGCCATTGAAATAGTGGAGGAGTTACAGAAAATGCCCGCTGTCAAAAGTTATCAGCCACGGAAAATAGTGGAATTAATTCAAACTGTGGAGAAAGCGCTTCAGGACTTGAGTGACCTTGGGGACACAGGCGCTATAAAAAATCCATTGGTAACAAAATCAATAGAAAGTAAACTCCCAGAATCTCTCAAAAAGGAATGGCTTGTTTATGTCGCTGACAGGAGGAATGCAGTGGCACCAGACAACCGGTTTGACAGTCTCATGGATTTCCTCAAAGAGCAAGAGAAGATATATGAACAGCTCGAGCAACTGAGGGATGAAGAGCCAAGTAGAAAAGAAACCAGGTTTGAGCCAAGACATGCCAGAACCAAGTCTACCAAGTCAGGCGATGACTATGGAGTGTGTGTGGTCTGTGGTGACGGAAAGCACAGGAGCAAGCTCTACTTTTGCAAGCAGTTTCGAGCGCTAAAGCTAGCGGAGAAAAAGGCTGCAGTAAGGAAGTTGGGTGCATGCAGGAGGTGTCTCGAGCTTCATGAGGACAGCTCATACTGCAAACCCGGCTATCTGTGTAAAGGCCAAGACTGTAAGGATGAGCACGCGCCTGAGCATCATTTCTATCTATGCCCCAAGGCCGAGATCAAGAAAAGCAGCGCAGTTCAGAGAAGGAGCAGATTTGGTCCGGAAGAAGATAAAGGCAAGAGGAAATATACAGAGAATCAAGAGGAGTTTTTCAACAAACTGTCACCAGAGTTGGCAAAGCAATGTCGAGATGTATTTTCAAACACAGCATCAAGAGCCTTCAGCACTGTAAAAGAGCAGCCAAGCCTTCTAGTGGAAAGTGGATTGCAGGAACTGCCAGTGATCATGATGCTCCTTGAAGTCACAGCAAATGCTGGACAAAAAATCGGGACATTAATTGATTTTGCCTCAGACACTAATTATATAACCCACAAGGCTGCAAGCAGACTGAACCTCAGAAGTGAAGAAATCACACTCGTCGTCCATGGAGTTGGAGGGATGAAGGCTCATGTGGAGACAAAGCGGTACCTTCTAAAAATCAGGGTCAAAACTCCCATTGGCACCCTGAAATCACACCAACTAGTTTGCTATGGACTGGAAAACATTGCAGATATCTACAAGCATGTGACATCAAAGCAGCTGCAGAAATTCTTTCCTGACGTACTACTTGAGGAACTTGTGAGACCTAGAGAAATAAGTCTGCTCATAAGCCACAGAGAAGGTCAGCTAGCGCCTCAGAGAATCAGAGTCGTTGGAGATCTCGTGCTATGGGATGGACCACTGGGGAAGACTGTTGGAGGAACGCACCCCGAGCTCTTTGAGGAGCTTACTGTAGTTGCCCACATGTCCAAGACTCATTTTGCAAGGTCGATGAGAGCGGCCGCTGTAAAGTACGAGGAGCTCACTGAGAGCATCCCAGAGCAACATTCACTAAACAAACAGGATGGTGTCAAGTTCCAGGAGTCAAATACTGCAACCACCAACAGAGACTTCCTAGAGTGGTGGAGATGGGATAGTATTGGCGCTGCATGCGAGCCGAAATGTGGGGGCTGCCGCTGTGGAAACTGTCAGCCGGGCGGCAAAGAAATGACTCTTGCTGAAGAGAGGGAGCTCGAGGTAGTAAAAGAGGGGCTCACCTACATCATAGAGGACAGCCACAGCAAGGAACCTCATTGGCATGCCAAATATCCCTGGTTGGAGGATCCAGCTTCCTTGCCGAACAATAAGAGAACAGTCGAGGCTACATTTCTCAGAACGGAAAAGCAGCTAGCCAAACAACCCGAATGGAAAGTTGCCTATGCTGCTCAAGTGCACGACATGGTCGATCGAGGGGCTGCAACTAAACTGACCGAGGAAACGATCTTCAACTGGACCGGGCCAGTTTGGTACGTCAGTCACCTTATTGCTCCTAACCCACATTCTGTCACAACTCCAGTGAGACTCGTCTGGAACAGTAGCCAAAAGTTCAGAGGTGTAAGCTTGAATGATCTCCTAATGAAAGGCCCAGATGTCCTTAACCAGATTCGTGCTGTTCTTCTCAGATTCAGGAGTGGAATATATGCAGCACTGGGCGACATCAAGAAGATGTACAATTCAGTTTGGTTGGAAGACAGAGAAGTGCACCTGCATCGGTTCCTCTGGCGAGACTCTGAGGATGAAGAGCTGGGGGAATATGCAATCACAAGAGTAAATATTGGAGACAAACCAGCAGGGTGCATTGCACAACTGGCAATGCGTGAAACTGCCAACCTCCCTCCTTTCACCCACCTCAAGGAGGAGCGCCGGGTACTCCAACATGACAGCTATGTTGATGACATTCTCACCTCTCACAACAACATTGACCAACTGAGAACCATCACAGCAAACGTGGAGAAGATCCTGAAGGCTGGAGGTTTCAAGCTCAAGCCTTGGGTCTTTTCTGGGCAAAGTGGGAGGAAGGAGTGTGATGGCAAGATGGAGGAGACCAAGGGAAAGACCATGGTCTTGCCAAACCAGATGCATGCTGATGATAACAAGGCACTGGGCCTGGGCTACATAGTGGAAGAAGACAAGCTCCATGTCATGATTGCGATCAATTTCTCGAAGAGAAAGAAAAAGATGCGTCTTGGCCAAGATCTTCTACAAGAGCAAGTCAGAGCCCAGACGCCAAATCCTCTAACACGAAGAGAGCTGCTCAGCCAAGTGTCAGGGCTGTATGACCCAGTTGGACTGGTAACCCCCGCTAAACAGAAAGGAGCTATCCTGGTGCGGAGGGCATTCCAAGAGGCAAAGGGCGGAAGTTGTCCAGTCAGAGACACATGGGACATAGCACTCTCGGATGGCCTTAGGGAGGATGCTATAAAGCTCTTCGAGGAGTATGTCCAACTTGGCAAGGTCAACTTCACCCGAGCACTAACTCCCCCATCCTTCGCTGGCGAACCCTGGGCAACCACGTTCTCTGATGGAAGCGAGCATGCTTATGGAGCAGTGATGTATCTGAGGTGGAGCTCGAGCCAAGGCTCAGTCGTCAGGCTGGTGGAGTCGAAAGCCAAACTAACTCCCTTGGACCACAAAGGCGATGCTGTCAAAGCAGAGATGTGCGGGGCAGTGTTTGCCGCACGTTTGAAGAAATACTTTGAGCTGCACAGTCGGGTCCAAGTGGAGAGGTGGTATCATTTCGTTGATAGCCAAACAGTCCTTGGTGCAATACAACGAGAGAGCTATGGCTATCAAACATTCTTCGCGAATAGGATCGGAGAGATTCAAAACAGCACAAGGATCCAGGACTGGTTGTGGATTCCTGGTCCGCAAAACATCGCAGATGTAATCACCAGAGGTGCTAGCCCTCACAACCTGGATGAAGAGTCAGACTGGCAGAATGGGCCGAAGTTTCTGAGTTTGCCAGTGGATGAGTGGCCAATCAAATCTGCCAAAGAACTAGCAGCCACTGCCAGAGAAAGCATCAACAAGCTGCAAAAGAAGGCATTTGTTGCTGCATTAACAAGTGCTAAGGCAGAGAAACAAGAACCAAAACAAAACCTGAACCAGGTCCAAACGGAACAAAGGAGACCGACTGCAGGATCAGCCATTCAACATCTTGTGGATGTCAAGCGGTTCAGTGTTCTAACCCGACTGGTCAAGACAGTTGCGTGGATCTGGAGAGCAGCAAAAAGGTTCAGAGATCAAAATCAAGCCATGAACAACTCAAAGTGGGAGGCAGTCTCGTTGGCAGGAGTCATCTCTGTGAGAGAACGAGAAGATGCCTTAAGAGACATTTTTCTTGCAGCACAAGAAAGCGCAACCTTCCCAAGCACCACTACAGACAGGCTGGTAGTCTACAAAGACCAAGACTCTGGACTGTTGCTTTGCGGTGGCAGAGTGCAAATCTTCAACGAAGATCAAGTCGGTGTTCCCATCTTGCCCTACGATGCCTGGGTGTCCATGCTCTTGGCTCGAGAGGCCCACAATGTGAGTCATGACGGAGTGGCTGGAACCTTGCTCAAGATGAGGAAGAAGGCGTGGGTCATAAGGGGGCGGAGAATTGCGCAAAAGGTTGTCGATGGATGCATGATCTGCAGGAAGGTAAAAGCAAGGAAATGTAAACAAGTAATGGGTGACTTGCCGCCAGAAAGAACTGAACCTGCTGCACCTTTCGAGTTCACAACAGTAGACCTCTTTGGTCCATACCAAGTAAAAGATGACATCAAGAAAAGAGTGACACTAAAAGTTTGGGGTGTTGTGTTTTGCTGCATGGCCAGCAGAGCCATCCACACAGAATTAGTGAACACCTTATCAACCGAAGGTTTTCTGATGGCGTATCAGCGGTTTACATCAATCAGAGGGCACCCAAGGAAAATCTGGTCAGATCCAGGGACCAATTTCATTGGAGCGAAACCAGTCTTGGGAGAGCTGTACAGATTCTTGGAAGGCCTCAACAAAGCAGCCTTGGAGGAGACGGCTGCCAAAGATGGGACGGAGTGGATGTGGAAAATCCATCCGGCTGATTCTCCGCACAGGAATGGTGCAGCAGAAGCCGCTGTACGCATCATAAAGAGGGCACTTCAGAGCCTTGGAAAGGAGTCCGGACTCAGTTACAGTGAATTCCAGACAACTCTGTACATAGCGGCCAATCTAGCGAACGAGCGACCGATTGACGCCAGGATACAGAGCCGGGAGGACTGTATACAATATGTCACACCCAATACTCTTCTACTCGGTCGAGCATCTCAAGGTGGGGATTTCAAAACATTCGACTTTGCCAGCTACCCCTACAAGCGACTCCGGGCAATGCAGTCAGAGGTGACCAAGTTCTGGAGGTGCTGGAGCCAACTCGCAGGTCCCAACTTGTTTACACGGAGCAAGTGGCACACTGCACAGAGAAACGTCACTGTTGGGGACATTGTCTGGTTATGCGACCAAAATGCGCTCAGGGGACAGTTCAAGCTTGGAAGAGTTGTCGGCACCAATCCAGACAGCAAAGGCGTCGTGAGGGATGTAAACGTCAGGACGTTCCCAAGCTACTGTGTTCCTATGGCAAAAGCTCTGAAAGTGAAACCAAACCATGCAAACTTTGATGGAGGAAAAGACAGGATCCAAGCCACTATCCTTCACAGAGATGTCAGGCGGCTGGTTGTCTTGTTACCTGCTGAAGAACAGATAAAGAGCAAAGTCAGTGATAACTCGGAGCTGTAAGGACACTAAACTAGGATGAAGTTTGCCTTTGAAGTGCGATCTCCCCAGTGTTTCCATGGAAAGATCGAGTGGGAGGTGTCAAGTCAATCTGGAGTTTTCTGGAAGTATATTAAGACTCTGAGCAAAAGAATAAAAGCTTTCAAAATGTAAATAAAAATGTGGATAAATAAGTCACGCAACAGGCAGGAGTTCACCGACAGCAAACTCGATGGAACGTCTGCCCTGCTGCACGGACCATTTAAAAATGAAACACGAGTGTCACAGTAAAAGCAGTCCGGAAAAGATGAGCACCAGCTAGCCAGCATCACGTTAGCAGAGCAAACAAAGCTGTGCAAACACCGCGCTGTGCAAACAGACTGTGCAGAGACGTCTACAAAACCCGAGTGACAGCCGGTAAGAGGAGGAATATGAATGGTTAAGACGAGACTTTTCCGTGTGATCGCTGCTGCTATTAATAGCCACTCTGACCAACTTACGTGGCTCATCAACGTTAACTGTCTCCAGGCGCAAGCTGGGCTATTTATTGACAATATTGCTTGTGGGTTGTAACTTTGTGCACACTTGATGGACGTTTGTCTGGGTAAAAGCACAGATAATTGGTGATAAATAAAGGTGCTGGTTATTTGTTTAAAAGTACTTTAGGCACTAACTTGGTGTAAAAAATGGATGATAAAAAGTATAAAAATAGTGAAATAATTGCAGATGGTTTTAATTAGTCATGGTTAAAATGGGTGGGTGTTTAAAAATGACTGATGAATGAATAATTTAATAGTGTGTTAAATAAATATGGTTTTAAATAGTGTTAAAATCCAATTAAAATACATTACCACCTGATGCTAAGCTAAAGGATAAAAACTGAGCATTGAGAAACTGAGATTACCTATTTGCTTAATGTGGGAAAACAGTGCTGATGCATAATGTCTTTGAAGTATTTACAGATGCATATATATATTTGTCTGTTGCT
This sequence comes from Poromitra crassiceps, assembly GCF_964638095.1. Lineage (NCBI taxonomy): Eukaryota > Metazoa > Chordata > Actinopteri > Beryciformes > Melamphaidae > Poromitra > Poromitra crassiceps. Next base: position 20,913,771 of record NC_139625.1, on the reverse strand, counting down.
GTGATATTTATATTGCAATAGCATATTTTATGTAATGTTTCTTTTCTGTTTCTATTCAAAGGTTTTTTACCTAATTGATGATCAAGCTAATTAACGACACTAATTGATGATCAAGCTAACTAACGACACTAACTGATTGGTAATCAAACTGAACTGAAATGTCTACATCTAATGGCTAAAGGAAATGACAAACGGAAGAAAAAGGAACTGTCAAACTAAACCTCCAAAGTTGCCAAAATAAAAGGTGGAAAAGAAAAAACTGTTTGGTCATTGAGTGGAATCCAGCAAAGTATTCGGAGTAGATGCATCTATCTCATTCAAGTGGGGAAACTGCACACAGTCTAAAGACACAACTTGACAATACATGATCTGTATAGGTGCTTTACTGTACATCTAATGACAGAGGAGGGGAGTGGATACATGATCTGTATAGGAGCTTTACATGTAATGACAGAGGAGAGGAGTGGATACATGATCTGTATAGGAGCTTTACATGTAATGACAGAGGAGGGGAGTGGATACATGATCTGTATAGGCGCTTTACATGTAATGACAGAGGAGGGAAGTGGATAATACATGATCTGTATAGGTGCTTTAGTCTACATGTAATGACAGAGGAGGGGAGTTGATACATGGGGCTCTATCTTCCCCCTGGCCTTAGGTTTCGTTCACACAGGGCACCTACGCCTCGCCCTGCCTCAACCCACGCCTACGCCTACATACCTTGAGCTGGGCGTGAACCTATCACATGCTTTTGCGATCACACTGGATGCCTATTCCATGCTGAAGCTGAGCCGAGTCACAAGCGCTTCTCCTCTCTCCCATTTAACAACCGCGATATTGTTTAGCCATATGTTTGACCTATGCATGCAACATCACCTACACTCAGTAAATAAATATGGTTTTGGACCATGGGTCAAAAACGGGTGTGGGTTTTTTGACAGTAGAAGATGTGTTGGATAGGTAGGCTACTCGAACTGATGAAGAAGAAAAAAAGAAAAGCTTACCTGAAACTTCATCTCCAAGCTTGCTTGCAATGGAGTCAAAAATTGCAGCTCTGATTGCTCGGTCCTTGTTGTTTGGGTCACTGCTGTCATAGAGAACTGGATGCTGTTGTACTAAGTGGATTAACTTTTCATTGTCCATCTTGCTACTTTGGTCGCTATTCTCTCTCCTGAAGATGTGTTTACCGATGGGGAGAAAGTCCCAGCGTGGGTAAAGGCAAGGCGTAGGCAAGGCTTGGGTGCTGTGTGTGAACGCAGCCTTAGGCGCTAAACTGGCATTTTAAGGTTTTAGAATCCGTTGAAATTATTTGAAATTGGAGCTTCACTGCCTGACCTATCAGGCATCTCTCACATTTTTAGGGAAGCCGGGTGACGCATTACGCGTCACCCGGCTTCCCTCCCCGCTTGCGGAACTCGAGGGCCTATGAACTACAAGTCTTGTGAGCCATGGTCCCGCCTCTAGAGGTCCTCCACGCCCCTTCAGAGCTCTCGACGAAAAGCAAAAGGCAGCCATCTTGTTCACCCGCCTAGCCTGCTGTAGCTAATATTAGCTTCCCATAGTTCCTTGCAAAGAGACGATTTTCTCGGGAACGGAAGCACCAAAAGACACGGGACTGGCGGCATTGGAAAGCTCGTCAAATTTATCTACTACATCTAGTAGTAGGTGAGTTGAAGTAACGAAATCAACGCTGAGCAATGTACCCATTTTTACCCATTTTTACAGAAAATAGTTACAACATCAGATGCGCGTAACTCCTCCGAAAATGCCTTAAAATGCATGAGAATTTTTTTATGAAGACATCTCCCGACATATATACTACCGTTTACATTTGGTGCAATTTGGTGCAATTTTATTTTCGATTTATTTCTTCTTCTTTGTATCTTTTATTGTCGAAGCCTTCTTCTTCTTCTTCTTTGAGTTTTATGGCGGTTGGCAAACATATATGTGCATTACCGCCACCTACTGGAGTTTGATATCAGCCAAATGCCTGAGGGGTGGGCATGAAAACGAAGGCCACGCGAGCCCAGTGCATTGTGGGAAATGTAGTATTTCGGGTCCCCGCACCCGCCCCTCCCCTCCACCACCCCCCCCCTCCACACAGAGTGGATTTCTGGTGATATCTCTGGCGGGAAACAACCAATTTCAAAAATTTCAACGGATTCGAAAACCTTAGGGGCGTGAGATTTAATATATATTCATATTCCCCACGGTAAAGCCGGCCTTTAACTAGGCTAGGAATCCCTTTCACATTCAGAAAGCCATAAACAATAAATGGATTGACATACAACAATAATATCCAGTGTGACATGGTCAGTGAACAAGGGGTTAATTTTATTTGTTTCGTTTGGTTTGAAAGGCCTGTCATTAGGCCAATCAGTGACCTCTTAGACAGACTTAAACAACCAACCAAAAAACCGATCAGTGGAAGCAGATGACAATATATCGTGAATTTGGAGCACTATGGGTGGATATATGATGAACACTGTGTAAATAGATTACACTATGAAGAGGACATCAAACTCCAGTAGGTGGCGGTAATGCACATACATATGTTTGCCAACCACCATAAAACTCCAAAAAAGAGGAGGAAGAAGAAGAAGTGGAAGCAGATGCTTCCGGTCCGCCTCTGTTTACGTCTGCTCTCGTTTCGTTCTTCCCTTCTGCTGGTGTCTGTCAGTCACTTTTTCTTCGTCTGCGTGAACCAATGGTGATGCCGAGGTTGCTGATCGGGGCCAGTGAATTACACTGAAACCACTTGCTTTCGGTGAGTCTGCAACTTTGCAGCTAACTAGGATAATGCTAATCTCCGCTAGCCAAGTCAGGGTGAAGGCATAGACCAAATCAGCGGGATGTTTACATTTACTTCCGGGTACCCCTGAGGTCCACACATTATAATGGCGGTGGACGGCACAAACTGACATGTTGAAGACAAAAACAGACAAAGAAGACAAAAATGGTTCGTCCGTGTTGTGTTGTTGTTTAATATCATTCATAACAACACTTTCACTAACGTTAGTGGAGACCAGACTAGCTAATTTACCTGTTGGACCAGACTAGAGTAGACTTGAAGCTAAATTAAATTGACCTGGCGTCAGTAGCTCTGTCTGTACCACCCACATGGAAAGAATCTATATGTACCCTATATGTTTTAATATAGGGCCACATATAGTTTCCCCATATATGGTGCATACATAAAATTGGCCGTTTTCCTATATTATATGTACATATATGTACCTATATGTATAGGTACATATATGTACCTATATGTACATATAATATAGGAAATCGGCCAATTTTATGTATGCACCATATATGGGAAACCTATATGTACATATATGTACCTATATGTAGGATTTTAAATAAAATAAAATAGCAGCACACACGGGATTCGAACCCCGTTCTCCAAGGTTCAAGCCGTCCGCTCTAGTGCTGAACTATACATTTTCTTGTACTAACCAGAGAGCCGGGCACATTATATACTCTCTCGCACACAACGTAGACCACAATTGTCAGCGATCGGGAAGTTATTTTATGTGATGCATACGATTGTAACAGACTAAAATGATGTTGTGTGTGTGTGTGCATCTATAGTCTGTAGGCTGTACGGCTTCAGAGGTTAACTTCATTTAACACCAGAGACTCAGGAGGTAGGCCTACACAGAGCCTCGTATAGTCTGTTACAATAACATAGTGTGCCCAGAGCACCTCGTTCCGCACTTGGTGCAGACCGGTGCAGACTTGCTTTGGTCTAGTCAGTCACAGCTAGTAAGTACTTGCGCATGCTCGTTGCTGCAGGAACTGAATTCATTATTTTATAGTATTGCGCTAAACTATTAACCATAGTTGTGTCCTGGAAGCTTTTTGCTGGCACCACATAGCCTATAGTCCCATATTTATGATATTTCATGTGACATAAAATGCGTTGAAATGTAGTTTTCGTGTAGATCAGATTTCAACTCTCAGTTACACAATAAAAGACAATAAAATGCCAATTCACACACTATCAATATTGTCTCTATTCCAAACTACAACAAATGTTTTAACAATATGATGAACCAAATTGTGTTTTTTTACACGTTTACGTTGTAACCGCATTTTAGCCGGTTGAAAAGAGGGTGAAATTAGGTCTTAGACGTTCAAACCCAATATCACCCAGATTTAAACTAAAAATCAACGTTGAAAAAACGTTTTGTGCTCGCTGGGTATATATGGATTATGACACAGTGTATACAAACAGATTTGTAAATGACCTATATAGGAGGCATATACCTTGTATTGTGTACATATATGGCCTATATGTGGATATAAAGAAGTGAGACCTATATGACCTGTATTATGAACATATAGGGCCTTTATGTGTATATAAAGAAGCTATATAGGAGACATATATGCCCTGTATGTGCACATATAGTACCTATATGTGGATATAAAGAAGCTATAGGAGACCTATATGCCCGGTATATGCACTTATATGCACCTGAATCTGGCCTATATGCAACCTATATGCGGCATAAATGTGGCCTATATGCGCATATATGCACCTAAATCTGGCCTATATGCAACCTATATGCGGCATATATATGGCCTATATGCTCCTATATGCGCATATATGCACCTAAATCTGGCCTATATGCAACCTATATGCGGCATATATATGGCCTATATGCTCCTATATGCGCATATATGCACCTAAATCTGGCCTATATGCAACCTATATGCGGCATATATATGGCCTATATGCTCCTATATGCGCATATATGCACCTAAATCTGGCCTATATGCAACCTATATGCGGCATATATATGGCCTATATGCTCCTATATGCGCATATATGCACCTAAATCTGGCCTATATGCAACCTATATGCGGCATATATATGGCCTATATGCTCATATATGCTGCATATAGGTTGCATATAGGTTGCATATAGTTGCATATATGTTCATATAGATTCTTTCCATGTGGGCAAGCTCTTCTCTGCGTGTACCAGGCTCTTTCTCGCCGAGAAGAGCCTGGTGACGCGAGGTTACTCTGTCTGTAACGTAAAAAAACAGCGAGTTTGACAGACAAACAAACTTTATTAGCTAGCTAACACTACATAAAACAAACACAGAAGAAAGGCTAGATACGTCGGACAAGCATGTTTACCAACCGTTTAACCATTTAAATTGAAAGTAGTCGGCCAAAAACAACGAGAGGGTTTGACAGCATTTATATGACAACACGCACATTTAAACCTGCCGCCTTTCCCAAGTGGTACCCGGAAGTAAATTTGTTTACATGGTGACGTCACGGTGATTTGGTCTATTGACTTGTATGGGGAATGCTAATCTCCGCTTAGCCAAGAAAGCTAACAATGAATGTATTGACTTCTATGGGCATTTTCTAATGATTTTGGCATTTTGTTTTGGAGGGAGACTTTGTTACTGACTCACTGACACTGTTTTGTCAGCTGAGTATTAGCAGGAATATCGTGTTTAATGCTGTTCAATTGTGTTAAGTCACTGCAGGGTTATAGTGATAACTGGGGCTAATTTTTAGTGCAGTTTCTCCATTGTGCCTGTAGGCCTTTGGTGCAAAGAGAAATGATTAAGCACGTGACCGTCATAATGCCTGTTATTTTACTGTAGCCTAATGTATAGACCCCTTATACGACTACGTCACACTGACATCACGCAGCGTCGATGCGCAAGATGGAGGCAGAAAGACAGACTCCGCGCAGCCCTGGCAAGTAGTTTTCCAGTGGCTGGAAAACTATTCGAGCAAGACATGTCTTCGTGTTGTGCAGTGCGATGCCAGAATCGGAAAGCTATTGTAGCAGAGTATTTGGGTCCCCCTATTCACACTTGGTTAATAAAATAATAAACGATAGAGCCAGGCTGTAACGTTATAACAAGCTTCTCCCCACATATCCTGTTCTACGGCAACTCGAGGGAACATACACAGCCTTGCACACACGCAATAGAACACAACACAACACTGAACAGTCTGTTACACTATCAACAAAGCAAGGACTAAAGTTTTACCGAATCCCGTCAACTCATACGGCTTTTAATGCTAACCGTAGGTGTCTTTGGTTGCAAGCCGAAAGAGGAAATCGTTAAAAATGCCCGACTTTGCAGTGCTCACTCACTTCATATCAGGTAAGCTGTAGCTGTAGGCTGCTAGTAACAGCCACATCGCTCGGTTAGTTAACAACCAAGTAACGTTAAATAATGTCATTATTGAGTTGAACTGATTGGAACGAGGACATCATTAAAAATGCCCGACTTTGTAGTGCTCATTTCATAATCAGGTAAGCTGCCTGCAGCCTGTAGCTGTAGGCTGCTCAGCCACATCGCTCGGTTAGTTAACGACCAAGTAACGTTACATTATGTCATTATTGAGTTGTGTGCATTATCAACATAACAATATATCTTTGCAAGTTACAGAATAATTATCTACGCTATCCCCAGTTATAAAGGAATGCACGATATGTATTGCTGGCCACTAGGCTTGGCCAATTGACAGCGCCAGTGCGTATGGGTCTGTAAGACATATCTCATTAACCAACGTTAATTTCGATGCATAACATTGCTTATCACTAGGCGATAAGCTGTTGTAAGCCGAGAACTGCATTTTAAAACTAAAATCTAACTGTGTGTCGCAGATGAGCACAGAGCAGTCCTGACAGCGGGGCTTTTACACAGTTCTCTGTGTCTGTCAATGCTGGGCTCACGGCTTTTTGCCTACACGATGTGCGCGCAGCTCCAATGTTGACAGCTGTATAAGGGGTCTATAGAGACAGTCCGCATGTCTGGGAACGCCCCTACAGGCTCTAGGAACGCCCACAATAGACGCTGGGTTAGCTGGCTCAGCCTGGCTGGGGGCGTGGTCAGGGTGGGGTAAATCCTCCCGTTCTATCCATTCAGCAAAGTTAGAATTTAGCTGATAGCCCAGCCCAGGCAGACACGATCAGGGATTTAACCACCGCAGTAAACGCACATCTGAGCAGACGTCTTGTGTTCTGCTCTAGAACCCCCAAACCTGTAGTTTAGAGCCGCAGCACCGTCTATTGGTGAGTCAGCCCATGAGATATATCGGCGGTTTTACCCCACTCGCCCCACTTTGCTAGCTCATGATGTTATTTTACCTTAAATTGTAATTGTATGTGGTTTTGTTTATAATGGTTATTAATGTAACTATGGTTCATTGAAATAGAAAACTAATAAGACAACTGAGACTATTGATATTCTGATAATTGAACTGAACCAAATAGTAATTCTTAGAAATCTGTGGCCTTGTCTATAGGTCAGGTTTTGGTTATAGGACAAGAATCCGGATCTTCCAGTCGACTGGTGGCGAGCCCGACCCACCAAAGAACCTGAAAGAACTTTCACACACAAATTCCTAAACAACTGGTGCGGTAGGAGACACCACTATCCACATACACATTCCCTTGGATGGACACTTTTTTTTAACAACCTTGTCACCCAGTAATAGATGCAGCTCTTTCATATATATTAGGGGTGGGGGGAAAAATCGATACACCATAGTATTGCGATATTTTGCCTGGCGATATTGTATCGATATTTGGACGCCAATTATCGATATAAAAAAAAATAAAATAATTGCAGGCCATGCCATGCCAGGCCACCGGGCATCTGCCCGAAGCACCCGATGGTGCAGTCCACGCCTGCAGTGGCGTATTGAGTCCAGAGAAGCTTAATAATGTATAGCCTACGTGTGGGGGAAAAACAAAACAAAACACTGCATGTTTTCCTTCCGGTGAGGTCAAGGAAAAGGTCGGAAAAGGAGTTAGGAGTGACAATATATCGAAATATCGCAATATTCAATATATCGCAATACTAGCATTAGGGTTGTACGATGTCACCAAAATACCCATCGTGATTGTTTTACAGTGAAACATCGTTTTGGACGATGGCATCGTCATTGGGGTGGGGGTGGGGGTTGGGGGAATAATTAATTATTTATTAAGTCACAAGACCTCACATTCTGTTTCACTCCACATATCAGTCTGGACTTCTAGTAGCCGCCCTCAGCGATTTCAGTGGGTCCTTGACAGACAACTCCTTCAGCCAATCAGCGTCGCCAAATCCAATACAAATCCAGTCAGAAGAACGGCGGAAACGTCTTTTCCGCCGAGAAACTCTGCTAGTGCATACCCTTGTTCTTGTTTAAGTGTTGTTATTGAGTCTATTTCTGCAATAACTGCACTTATGGCTGTGATTACTCTTACTAACATTAACATTACCGCTCGCTGCTTACCGCTGCTTTGGGAGATGCCATAACTGTTTTGCCAGCACAGTCCCGGTCACATCATCAACTACTGTACGACGCGGCTCCTGATGGCCCGGTTACATTGTAATTTCAGGAAATCGGAATCGAGGTCCGGTGAACAGGAAGGTTTTAACCAGGCTACTTTGGCACCACACATTTTGCAGCTTAAAGAAGAAAAGTTCAAGTGTGTAGTGACTATAAGAAGACCTGTTGCTGATGCACCATTGAGCTTATCTGACTGCCCTTGGTGTACAGAATAACAATGCAGTGCACACCTTTGATGACAAAGAGAGAGGGGGCGGGGCCGGGGTTTATTTGTTTCACTTCTATCGTCAAGAGAGGGAGAGGCAAAGAGCGAGGGAGATATGCAGAGAACAGGAGATAAGGGACCAACTGTGGGGAGATGTAACGGGTGCAGCGGCTGAATGAGAGTGGAGAGATTTGGGGACAAGGATCTCTCCCTCCGCTCCTGGTTGCATTAATTCTGAAGCTTTGCCGTGTTTACCGAGGATGCGCTGACATTTTCTCCTTGCAGCCTTTTGTGGGGCTGTTGTGCAATTGCCGACGTGGCTGTAACACAGTAATGATTAAAAGTCAATATTGGAAAGCTCATCATGTAAATTGGTGTGTGCGTGGGGGGAGCTGATGCTATACAAATGCCATCAACATAATTGGGCCTATTTTCTTCCGGATAACGCAGTCATGTGTGTCAATCATTTGGCTTTTTGATATACTGATAACCTTGGGACTTTGAAAAGGTCCCCGGTCGATCAAACTCATTCCGGACCATTTGCACCACACGCTCTAAAATGTGATGTACGCTCATTGGGTCAGACAGGTAGATGGCCATAAATAGCCATGACATCAACGTGCCACTTCAACACTCCCTGCTTTTTTAAGCTGTTTTTGGGACAAAAATTCATGGATTTGCATCATGCGCTAAGCATTTCAGAGGCCCCGGACTGCCACTGTGCAAACTGGTCTAACCCATGGCGTAGACACTTCCAAAGTATGTGCAATGTGTACGTCAAAGTCCGCTTTTGCGTTTGAGTTGATATGGAGTGTTTCAACTGTTGAGAATGGCATGTCTTATATGCATGCAGAGAGTTCCCCAAACTTTTGAGTAGCCAGTCAGATTGAAAAAGTAGCCGGATCATGTTCGCGGCGTTTGTTCCACTGGTCCTTTTCCCAATTAATAAACAAACCTCAAATATGTATCCACGAGTGTGACAATTGAAATAATACAAATAAACATTCTTATAAAGGCCCAATGCTCATTTTAATTATAAATAAAACAATATCCATATTGCAAAACACAAACAGGCAATGTATATTTTTAAGAACAAAGAAAATACTAATAACTATGTTTCCCACAGGATTTGGAGAGATTGTGGTGGGTAGACCTTGCTTGGACCCTCTTGGGGTGTTCGGGGGGCCATGCCCCCTGTAAGAAAAATTTGTACATTTTAAACTAAAATGCATGAATCTGGTTCACTTTGAGAACCAATTTAAGAGGCTAGATCAGGGGTGGGCAATTATTTTTCATGGGGGGCCACATGAGAAACCCAGATTGTTGCTGGGGGCCGAACAAATATTGTCATGCCGTAACCCAGGAACTTTGATGATAGAGAGGACCACAAAAAAATGTCCTCGCTACCAGAGGGCCAGATTTTGCTCAGGGTTGGGGGCCAAACGGCGCTGGCGCGGAAAAATGTTGGGCATTTGAAGTCAGGTTTAGAGGAATAACTCATTTTAAATTAACAGTTGTGATGTCAATATTCAGTCTTAAACACCAATATTTGATCATTTTCTCACTCACTCCTATGTCACCACCTGCTCTCCCTTCAGGGCTTGCAATTCACTTTTTTGACCACCTGCCAATATGGCTGCTAGAAGTTACCAGCCAATTAGAATTTCCACTAGCCAAAATGTTTTTCTAGAAATAAACCAGAATATGAGTGGGTTAATTTAAGCATAAGTATCAGTAAGTGGCCCGGGATTCTCAAAGCCTGTGTTGAGGGTCACACAAAAACAAAAATGCACTCTTGAAGCTAAATAAATCCAAAACCAACAATTTAATTATTTACAGTTTTACTTAATTGTAGAACAGTCATTTCTTACACATGAGATTACTTTTAGCCTTTTAGTCATAAAGATTATTGAAAGATATTCCATATTCCAGACTGAAATGTTATAACAGAAGTGGAGTATTGGCCAGAATGACATGAACATTTGGACACTTATTCAGCGGGTATCTTGCATGTTGCCTTCAGGTGCACTGTAAAAAAAAAAAGAGAAACCGGTAGGCCAGAGGCCAGTAGGCGGCAAAATAGCCGGCTGCCGGGGCTTGGGGAACTCCCTGTGCATGATATGCAGGCGGCTGCAACTAAAATAACTGGGGGGAAAAACGTTGGTTAATTTGAAACAGCCATGGCCTGTTCAATGCTAGTGTTCTTAGTTGTATCAATTTGAAAGTTGGACCAAAGCATTTCATTTAATTCAAATACAATTAGCCTAATTAAAAGGTCTCTCAAGTTGGAAATACAATCTGGGCTGTCTTTTTCTTTCAACACTGGTAGGCATACACAACACATAGGTAGATCTTGCCTTTCACCAAGCCTGAGGTCAGTCAGGGATCTTGTGCTTCAAAAGGTTGGTGACCACTGGTTTATGCTCTGTGTAGGCCGGGTTGTCTCCCTATGCTGTTGACACTGAACTCTCAATTGCTGTTTGTGATTCAACAGTGGCATTTATAGTTGGCATATAATGCTTGAAACTGACTTCTGAATGCCGCACGTCTGTCTGGCCTTGTGAATATACAGTACATCCCTCAGCCCCATCACTGAATAATTCAGCACCACCTTAACACCAGCAAGAACACATCTCTGGAGCCGCCCGCCACAGTGTGTCACGATGGACCTCGCGGGCAGCAGAGGGATTTAGTGTGTGGGGAAAGACAGGGTCAGCAGTCAAGGGCACTTAGAGACAGAGAGGCTGGCACAATTAAACACACACACACACACACACACACGCGCACACACACACACGCACACGCGCGCGCACACACACACACACACACACACACACACACACACACACACACACACAGGCACAGAAATACACACTCACAAGCACACAGTCTGTTGGGTGAGGAAGGCACAGGGTGGAGCGAACAAAGGAGCTCTCACCTGCAGTATATGAAGAGTAAACAGAGTCACCTTCAAACTACTATTTGGCTTTATAACAATCTCTCTCTCTCTGTGTGTCTCTCTCTCTCTCACACACACACACACACACACACACATACACACACACACACACTAGAGGTGTCACTTTTTCCAAAAATAAAGTTTGAACGAACTTTAACTCATTGAGTGCCAGCCACTTTTGGAGAACGGACGCTCCCAGTGCCAGAGTTTCAGAGCGTTTTCAGTGATTTCTTGAGGCCCACAGAATATTGTGTGATATTACTATGTAAACACCGAACACGCACAAAGAACGATGAGACTCTATTGTATCAGCAGCAAAAAAAAGTTTATTGATATCATTTTCCGTTCTTTAGTTATCAGCCGGAGAAGATAGGTCAAAAACAGCAAAAACAGGCGTTTCCATCTAGAAAGCTGAGATATTGAGCCTTTTGTGAAATTAAGCATTTCAAGCAAATCACTGACTCAATCACTGACTCTGAAACTAATATTTTCTGACCTGAAACATCTGAACAGTAATTTCCTTCAATATAACAGCACCCCCACCCCCCTCAACTCCAAACTCCTCCTCCGTGGGTGTGTCTCTGGTGGCTTTGCTCGCTCTGCTGCTTGTCAGTCGAGTCTCTGCTGCTTGCGGATCCACGTTCGGATGGCCGCCGCTCGTCGGGGGAGTCTGGATCGGGCTCGCACGTTTCTGGGGTTTCGGTTGTGAGCTGGGATGAAGCTGCGTCCGATTCTGGGCTTTCTGCTGCGTGTTTCAAAGTGTCCTGCACCCAGAGTCTATTTTCGGAGCCCCCCACCGTTGTGCGCCGGCTCCCAGCGCGACAGCGAAAAGCCAAACCATTCAATGGTTTCATCACGGCTTTTTCTGCTGTTTTTACTCAACTTTCTCTAATCTGGAGAGCACTGTCGCCACCTAATGGGTCGGTAAAATAGGTTATACACATTCAACATGCCCCAAAATTTTACAGGAGATGTATTAGGCATTGATCCACGTCCCACCGTCAAAAAACACAATTGACGAACATACTCGTCCTTGGCACTCAATGAGTTAATTGCCCGCAAAATGTTCGAACATATCCGAAGTTATTGGTTAATTTCGCCATTGGTTAATTTTGTTGTTGTCTGCACTCTGCATCAGTCTGCATCACGTGATTTCTAACCCCACATAGGATAAGCAATAACCACGCCCTGTGGCGCCGGGATTGGCCAGGAGCATTGAAGCTTGGGACTAAAGCACCTGGGTTTTTTCATCTTTTAAAATAAAGATGTTTAAAAAACTATTTTCTCTGGGTAAGAATTGAGCTTGAAATTAACGATATGATACATGAGCTATGAACGTGAACACAACACCGTTTATATTATTGCATGTTTTTGTAGATTGTGTACATTGTGTACAATTATTACTATTATTATTATTATTATTACAATTGTGTACAATTATTATGCTTATTATTATTACTATGCTAAGGAAGGTAGGTGACCATAATTCATTTCAATGTCCGCTCTCGAAATCGCTGTCCGTTCTCAAGAGCTATTCAGTTGGTTCATGAAATCGCTGGGCTGCGTGCCCTCCAGTGCTGCTCCTGGCCAATCCCGGCGCCACAGGGCGTGGTTATTGCTTATCCTATGTGGGGTTAGAAATCACGCGTCTGCATCGGCCGCATCCATTTTGTCTTGTTGTCATCAAACAACAAGTTTGTGTCAAGACATGTCAGGTGGTCAGGATAGGTCAAGCTGTTAGAGCGGAGCACCCTCTGCTGGATCATCAAGGAATTACATTAAACAAAATGCCCCCACCGCAAACAAAACAATATTATTATTATTTTAATTCGGATGGGTCAATTACATATCGAACACCCCCCCCTCCCCCACATTCGAAGTTACATTCGAATTTCGATTAAAAAGTGACAGCTCTAACACACACACACACACACACACACACACACACACAGACATTTACATTATTAACATTACTCCGATGCTTCTGTGCTACATGTGTGCTGCTCTGTAGCTGGCCCTGTACTCTCACTCCTGCCTGCAAGTGAAAAGAGAATTTTCTTCACGAGGATCAATAATGTATCCCATTATTATATTGTTATTGCAATTCCAGAAAACCTTTGTGGATGCTATCCCACACATGTGCAGGCAATCCACATGAACCTGCAACGGAGCATTAACTGCCTGTAAGGATGGGGTGCTTAAGAGGAAATGCCATAGTGGTTGACCTTGCTGCATACGCTATATAATGTTGCCTTCAGGCCCCCCTCGTAGACTCATTCTTCCGAGTTTGTAGTTTGGAACTCATAAATACAACTTGTCTCGTGCTCAATTGCTTTTGGTTTGGAAGGAAGGAACTGGAACTGTTTTTGACCGAACTGCACCCGATAGCTGCTGCTCTAGCTGCTGCTAGTTTAATGTGGGAACTAGCTAGTGGGTGTAGTTTGGTCGAAAGAAAATAGTTCCTACATGAAACTGTGGATTATCTTGTGTAACTGGGTCATGATTTCTGGAAAGAGACATTGCCGTTTTTCAAATTTATTTTTTTGGCGGTTTGAGCACCACAAGCCGAGTGCCATCCAGTTGCATTGTATTGGAGAGAAGGCAGACATCTCTACAGCCAATATCTCCAAAACCCAGGCAACTATCCCAAACAATCTAGATGGATAAATAGCACTACAGGTGAGAGAAAAAATATGTATTTTGGATTTTAGGGTGAGCTGTCCCTTTAAGTTTAGGCAAGTAAAACAACTTTACTTAACTTTTACCTATAGAAATGCTGTGTCCAATTGACCTATCACTAAGCCCCACCCCCCGTGCCCACTTGGACAAACGCAGGGCATGCTGACTAGAATAAATGGCAAAGTTATCAAAGTTATATCCCAAGACGCGCTTCACAACTTTTTGAGGCCTGATATCATCTAGAAGCCATCAGAAAGTACTTCACTATTCCATGGAGGGCGATGTACAACATTGAGCTATCGATAAAAATAAATGCAATACAATATATGCAGTTTTAACGGAGGAAGACAGCGGGATAACCAGTGGGAATAACAGACGACTCACATCCAGAATTAACATTTTATTCACTTAGAGTAACCTCTCCGTGGATTATGCCGAATTGAAGAGTGGCGCCTGGTAATCTATTTCATGTCCCTCTGTATAATCAAGAAACTTTAAATTAATAGTGTAGATGTTTTTCATAGCGAGACAACGGCACGCACATTGGTGTAGCAGCAGATCAGCAGAGCCTACAGCTTTTAACATCATGTTTTCTCTTTAGACTACCTCACATTTATTTGGGGAACGGGATTAATTCCCTCGTTTTAGGGTTTGACTGGTGTCTGGCAATGTTATAATCACATCAATCAATGCGCCTTCTCTTCACTAGTCTCGCTGGCCAGCCTCCCCTCCCTAACTCTTCACCAACTCCATTACGCGCAAAACGTAATGACTGGAAACTCGCATAATTCAGCATTTTCTTTTGCCGACTTTCTGAATACCATGATGATTTCATGATACCTTTGGATCATGGAAGGCAAATGAGGGAGAAGACTCATCTCGCTGTCACCACGATTGCAGATTCATCTCGCTGTCACCACGATTGCAGATTTACCGTCCAAAACAGTAGCATTGTGGATGTGAGTCGATCTACGTTTACTAATTTATTATTATCCATTGCCTCGCCTCCCAAGATACCTCGTAATGTTGCATTTACCCCCATGCACATCGCGTGACAATTTTTTTCAACTTATAACTATGAAACACCATAAAACCAGAGGAGAATCCCGATTTCTTCTGCTTTTCTAAGCTTCTCTATGGAGCTCTAGGCTCAGCTTGTCCGAGTGTATTGTGGAGCTGCACGCACTGTGATTTGCTCGTCTGCGTTCGGGGCGGGACTTAGCGATAGGTCAATTGCTGCTATTGTCACTAATACAATTTGTACAATTGTCACATAATCGGTTCTGTCACATATTGCAATTTGTGGTCAAGGCACACAGTGTTCTTTCTCATTTCACAAAATGCTATGATATTGCGTTGATTTTCAGTCTCACAACTAGAGCTGGGTATTGGTTCAAATTTCAAGAATCGATTCGATTCCGATTCACAAGGTTGCGAATCGATTAATTTCGATTTGATTTGATTTGATTCCGATTTGATCAATTTCAATATTGATTTGGTTAGTGATGTTTTTTGAGCTGTACCCTGAATTACATGACTGTCCAGTTATGTAACACAGGGGTTCCCAACCAGCCAAGTAGATACATGGAAAAAAAAAGTTGCAGACCTGTTGTCAATTTTAATGGTTTTAGTTACACATATATTTACTAACCAGGTGGTGACAAAGGGTAAATAACAGCCTTTTCATCTGTCAATAAAGACACTTTCACAATTATGCACAGTGATTTGATTTCAGCCTATATAATTTCTAAAAGTAGATATTAATGATCAAACATTTCCATTCATGTAGCCTACAGTATTTATGCTTTTGTTTCAACTACAAACATAAATAAACGTCAACTTGAAACTATGTTTCAACTACCACACACAGCATAATATTTTAGCCTGTTTATTATTATTATTATTAAAAAAAAAAAGAAAAAAAAGAAATTGATCTCTGGACATATGAATCGAGGATTAAAATAAAAATCGATAAAAAATCGGAGAATCGATTTTTTGAACCCAGCCCTACTCACAACGGTGCCTCACTTTATAGTAGGATACGTCGCCATAGTAACTTATAGGTTGAGGCGTTTTCTTGTCATAGACGCTGGGTTAGCTGGCTCAGCCTGGCTGGGGATGTGGTCAGGGTGGGGTAAATCCCCCGTTCTATCCAAGATTCAAGATTTTTATTGTCACTCCGTAGTACAAGTATCACGTGTGAAATTCTTGTGCTGTAGGCTCCGTTACAACATAGTGCAAAAAATAAAAATAGAAGATATATAAATAAAAAACAAGAGGCAACGGGCAATAGAGCAGTAAGACACGCCACAGACAGTGGCGTATCCATTCAGCAAAGTTAGAATTTAGCTGCTAGCGCAGCCCAGGCAGACACGATCTGGGATTTGACCACCGCAGTAAATGCACATCTGAACAGACATCTTGTGTTCTGCTCTAGAATCCCCAAACCTGTAGTGTAGAGTCGCAGCACCTTCCTTTGGTGAGTCAGCCCATTGAGATAAGAGCGGTTTTACCCCATTCGCGGGCCAGCCATATAACATTTTGTGGGCGTCCCCCACACATGCCGACTGTCTCTATAGGCTGCACACCTAAACTGCCCCGGAGCAGGTTATGTTCACTTTGCTGCAAAAATTCCATCTACAAAACCCGATATGAATAAAAACATTGCATTGAAATGAATGCGACAAGCAATAAAGAGAACCATACCGGGGGATTCTATTGAATTAGCAGATAGTAAGAAGAACTGTTCACAGGGTTTAGAGCCACTTTGCTTTACACAGTGATTTATTAGATCAGAGATATTAATGTTTGTAGCGTTTCCAGGCCATTTGCTCACTGCGGCTATAAAAAGAGGGCTTCTATCAAATACCAGGTAACTTCCATTATTTGACTATATTTATCAATAATTAATTACTGCTGCATATTAAGTGCGCTGAAGATCTTTCATAGAATTCCCAAGAGATATTTTATGCAATAGATTCCACCCATATTCCCATCAGCAACCTGGGGGGAAAAGAGGCGGCCTTTGTGACTAGAGAATCTTATCAAAGCTTCAATGTGACAACATAATATTTATCAATGGAACACATGCCCTCTGTGCCTTAATGATGGGGGAGTGATACGCCTATTTGCTTATGCAATCCTCTCTATAGCCTGGGCCCCGCGGTTACTGATTGTTCTTATAATTATTTTGTATTGCTCATATTTATTCATTATAATAATGTTAGTAATGCAATTATTCTCTGCTGCTGCGATTACCTAAATTTCCCCACGGGGATCGATAAAGTTGAGTCTTATCTTAATTGAAGAGTAACTAAACCCTAAAACCTTTTTTTGTGAAAACCAATGTATATGGCTGTTGAGTAGTGTTGTTGATGGATTCAGGTCAAAATCATGACATGCAACTCTTTCATTAAAAAACATTTTAAAGTTTCCCCTCAAAAACATACATTTTCACGCACATAATACTGTGGCAGTGTGTTTCTGGAAAGACGCTGCCCCCTGCCTGATTTTGGTGCAGTTGACATTTGTTTGGCTGTGGCCAGGACATTGTAGAGCTTCCACGTGGGAGCCCAGTCAATAACATCGCACACAGCAGACTTGCTCGGCACAGTGGAGTCAGCGCGGACTAAACAAGGAAGTGCAGGGGGGGCGGGCATGGTGGCGCAGTGGTAAGCGCTGTCACCTCACAGCTAGAAGGTCCTGGGTTCGATTCCCATCTGGGAGACACTAGTTTGGAGACACTAGTTAGGAGACACACTATCTGACCGCACCCGACCCAAAGGAGTTGTACTAAGTCCCCTAATTATTCATAGGTGTGTTCTGGGTGTAACATGAACTCAAACGATCAGTGTTATCTGCCATTCCCTTCGAGACCCAGGTGGGCTTGGATCTTGACGCATTGCTATTTAAATGGCAGATTTGGCAAGTTGGAGAAACATGCGTCATGGCCATAATATGAAATATTTGGGGCAAATTGCCAGCTCACGTACAGTATGGTTGCAAACTCACCTTACACACTCAAAAACGAATAAGATGCCCATTGTTATTGCAACAATAGTATTAATCACTTTCTCTATCAATAGCCTAACCAAATTCAAGTTTAGGAATAACTTGGGAGCGGGAAACACTTACTGTATTTTAATTTACAGTATGTAATTATGTGCCTGTTGCTCTTTGAGTCGCGATATTTATCGGCGAGATGTTTGGCCAAGCTGGACGTGATTGGCTCCCTTCGCCTGCAGCTTTGAAACATCGTTTACAGATGGGCTATGTTGGGTTCCTTTGCCTCCAGCCCACAGAGTTGCATACACTTATTCCATCTAGCGAAGCTTGAAATCATCCACACACACACACACACACACACACACACACACAGGCAAACCTGCCTCGAGTCTAGACATGTAGGCTACTAAATGTGTTACCCTCTCATAGTACCGTTGAGACGTCCATTAAGGTAACGCTAATCACACTGGAATGATAATGCCTTCAACGCTTAGTCACACACACACTCACTCTGTCTCTCTCTCTCTCTCTCTCACACACACACACTCACACACACTCACACACACACACACACTCACTCCCGAGCTGCCACCTACACGGGGACAAAGCTACGTGACAGTGTTTACTAAAGAGCTTGGCTGAGATAGGTGGTCACGTAATTGATCAAGGTTGGCAAACGGAGTTGGAGCTAATGAATCAAGACAATGGGCAACGGGTTTAATTACGGCTGCAAGAGGGGGGTCGTTAGAGGAGTTTGTGTGAGGGAGGGGAACTCTCTCCTCATGGTTCCCAGCAGGGTCACATGATAAGGACGTTTATCGCGCCGGTCTAATCTGACGCCATTACTTATGCGCAGAGGCTCTGTCGTTCGCCCTCCCCCAAGATCTCTGGGTGGCCTGAATTTGCTAGAAGGTTAGTTGTTAACTTATCAGGCAGGTTAGCGTTAGCGCTTTAGCGGTTAGGGCTGTGTGTCTTGTGTGACTGATGAGGAAAGCACCAAACTAAGTCATTATATGCAGACAGGAGGCTTCTCAAGGGGCGCTCCTCTTTTTAAGCCCTTCCACCCCAAGTATCCTCAGTGCTGCTATTAGTTTGTATTATCACCGTGTTGGCCTGAGCTGCTGGAGGATGAGTTTACCTCACTCATGTCACTAGGATGCTTAGTTTGTATTGCTCAGGCGAGGCAGTGTTCCTCCTGGTTCCTTTAGAATGTGGACTCCACATTCTCCTCCACATTGTGGAGGGTATGGCAATTCATAGTAGGCCAGTCAATATTGTTTTAACGCTGAACAAATTGATAGAACAGGGTTTTCAATGGATTCTGGTACCAGTGGGGATGTTAAATAACATATTAAAAAAATCTAGGATAATCTAACTTTTGGAAAAGTTGGAAAACCCATTTTCAAGAAGGCGTCCAAGATGGCTGCATCTGTGGTCGAGTGCATTGCTATTTTCAGGCTTTGGAAAGCACATTTAGACCAACAAATGCCTGGTCTAAAGACTGGCACATTATATCCCTGCTATCTTCTAAAGGACACAAAGGCTTGGTACGCCGTTACGCACATGTGAGGCACACACTGATCCACGTTCACTCATGTGTACGTCACAATAAATAAATAAATATCTTGCTCCCTCTCCCTCTCTCTCTGTCTCTTTCTCTCTCTCTCTCTCTCTCTCTCCCTCTCCGCTGTCTGTTGAGGCAGGTCAGACCTGGATGTTAGCATTTCCGCTTCCTACGTGTAAAAGTCAATGGGATTTCTGGGGCAACTGTAGCTCAGGAGGTAGAGCGGGTCGTCCACTAATCGCTTTCGATAAAAGAGATCGGTGGTTCGATTCCTCCAGTCTGCATGTCGAAGTGTCCTTGGGCAAGACACTGAACCTCAAATTTCTCCTGTTGGTGTGCCAGCACCCTGTGTGGTAACCTGCCACCATCGGTGTATGAATGGGTAGGGCTGGGCGATATGACGATATATTTCGTCTGGACGATAGAAAATGTATTTTGTCTGATATGATGCTCTATCGTTTATATCGTTGTGTTGCAAATCACACTCTTTACGGCAATATTGTCCGTCATTTGGATGACGCTGTGCTTTCTTCATTCTGTTTTCTTTTTTACTCACGTCCACAGTCCACACACACACCAGACTCTGTGTCAACAAGCCCCTTGCGTCCCTTTATAAGTGGCACAAATCAGCCGGGTGAGTAGGCTAAAGAGCAGGGAGATGTTACCTCCACTCCGTCCGCCTAGCCTACCCAGGCATTTGCGCTGTGTTAAGTCCGCGTTTGATCCATATTTGCGTGTGTCCTCCTAACGTTAAACCTGGCAAAACATCTCCTCTCATCATCCCAAGGAAATCCCTTGAGGGCTGACAACAAAACGTCTATCGTTAGCTTTAGCTTTTAGCTTTCCCTGGGTGAGTTGTGTTGGTTAACGTTGTTCTTCTTCTTCTACCGTTTTATTCTTCTTCTACTGAACATGTAGGTATTTTGATGTTGACTAAAGAAATACTGCCGCCTAGTGGCCGCTTTTAGATATGATTCCAAATTAGTGCTTAAATTAAACACATCAATAGCAAATGCTAGTGTCCTCTTTGAAAATCGAACTGGTGGTGTGGTTCAGTTTGTGTTTCATTCTACTGCCCTGCAACTAATTATTATTATTTGTGTTGTAAAGAATAGCCATGCTTATCTGTATTCTGAATGCATGTATCCTTTGTGAGGTTTGACAACATTTTAACGGGTTTAACTGCTACATAAATAAATGGCCATGTGGTCATTTTATATAAACTATAAATAGAATTTACAGAAAATATGCAATATCGTGATATATATCGGTATCGGGATATGAAATGACCTATATCGGGATATGAGATTTTGGTCATATCGCCCAGCCCTATGAATGGGTGAATGTACCTACTGACTGTAAAGCGCTTTGGATAAAAGCGCTATATAAATGCAGGCCATTGTGTATGGGGATTTTGGTTAAATGCTTGAAATAAGGTTTGTGTGGTTATCAAACATTTACGAAAGAGCGAACAGCAAGAGAACACACACACACACCAAGATGAATCATTTCTTTTGCGGTGGTGCGTGCTGTCCGTGGTGCTGAAGTGAGAATTGGACACACAGGAGAGAACTGTAACAGACACATAAGCAAATCGTGTTTACCATAGTTTTTTTTCATTTGCTAAAAATATTATATCAATTTATGGACTGTTTCAAACTATCTTTTTTGAATAAATGTGGACATTTGAACTGTCAATGCCAATGCACGGAGCACAGTGCTCTACATGGAGGCGGCTGTGGCTCAGGAGGTAGAGCGGGTCGTCCACTAATCAGAGGGTCGGTGGTTCGATCCCCAGCTCCTCCAGTCCGTATGTCGAAGTGTCCTTGGGCAAGACACTGAACCCCGAATTGCTCCCGATGGCTGTGCGTGGCAGCTGGCCGCCTTCGGTGTGTGAATGGGTGAATGTAGGCACATTGTAAAGCGCTTTGTATAAAAGCGCTATATAAATGCAGTCCATTTACCATTTACCATTTACATGGTGGTCTCTCAAACCAGACTATCTCTTTCACAATCTTCGAATGCTCCATAGACAGTCTGCCTGCCCATTAAAATGTGGCCAGAGGCTGATCGGAAGGAAGTTCAATGGTATTCGACCAATCACGGCATTTGTAAACATCTGAGTTGAGCAGACTATCTCTGTGGTGCTGTCGTCTCTGTAGTCCCGACCATATCAACATGCTACCAGAGCAGTCTCTTAAAGGGCATGGTGCAGGTTGGAGACCACATTGCATTAATATGTGGAAGGGGTATATAGCAATGGGATTTGGGGAAAAAAAACTTAGTCTCTTATGCCAGGATCAGACTACACGATATTTTTTGTCGTTCACGATGTCACCATGTCAGACGAGGCCATCATACTGCCATAAATTCGTGACATGTCTTGGTCGGGAGACTGGCCACACTACAAGTGTATTCTCGACAGAGCATCGTATGCCACCGTCATCACGTCGTCTGCTGTCGTCAGCGAGTTCACAGGTCGTCGGGGAGGCGGACCTGTGAACGAAATCTCCCAGCATTCATTGAGGCCACTACATTGACAAGAAATAGCAACCAAATCAGCCTAAATAGGCTAAAGTGGTAGATATAAATAATGTTTATGTTAGCACAACATGCAATTGTGGAACATTTCAATATTGGGCAAAATAAAACATTGAAATCCAAACACAACCCTATGTGAAACATGTATGTAATTCAGGGGCTATATATATCCCTTGCAGAATGAACGTTATTTGGATGAGTGACAGGCTCTACTGTGATGCACTGTGATGTCCGCTCCAGCCTCCAACTTACTTCATGTGCACGCCCACTATTTTCTTGCCAGCTGCTGCGAGACGAGAAGGAAGAGAAACGAACATGCAGCCGACTCTGCTGAGCTCATGTTGTAGTGAGCAATGCCCATTGCCCAGGCGTTTAAACGCAAATTAAAACACCCTGGCCTTTTTATCTCTTTTATTCTTTTGAGCGGAGCGGAGCGGTGAGTGCGAGCGGGTGAAATCTGTATCGAGCGGGGAGCGGTCTCCCCAGGACCTGATACCTGTCTTCCGGGGTGTCACACTAGGCGAAACCATGTCCAAAAGACTGACATGCCAGTCTTTTCGTCAGGGCGTCGTGAGGCGTCCTAGACGTCCCGACTGGTCCCGACGCTGGTGTTTGATTATGTCACACTACAAGAGGTAAAGATGGCCGATCGTCGTCCCCGACGGTCATATTCGGGCCCGACGCTGAAAATCTGTCGCGCACCACCAAATCGGTCTAATATCGGGCTGAATTCGTGTAGTCTGAACCAGGCATTAAAGGGATAGTTCGATTTGTTTGAAGTGGGGTCCTATCAGCTAGTTCGATACACTAACTTAATTAGGTACAGTGTTCTGGAGGCTGGGCGCATTGTGGAACGAAACCACGCACTCAGCGCAGCAGCCAAACCTGCCTTTTCTCTGTAAGTACGGGGGTCAACAACTAAAACGTAATTTAGCCACCTAAAACAACGGCCACCTAAACAAATCGATATCCGTGTACATGCACGCTCTATTTTGACTATTTTCAGCGCTTTACTTTTCCGCAAAACAGCAGTTTCATTCGGCACTGCTTTTTCTCCCAACCGTACAACTACCGTATTCCTCCGCTAGAAGCCTGCACACTGCACAAAGCCACAGCACTGGATTACTCCGCAGTTATTTGGGGGTATTTTATTTCTCCCGGTTTGTTAGTGAAGACACAACAAATAGAATACACGAACGAAAATATGAGTGATTTTGATAGCGAGGATGATATGCCATTCACCTTGGTGACAAGAGGATACAATTATGAACCAGAGAGAATACAGAAGAGGAACTTTTGCAGAGAGTGAACAGGCAGACAGAGAGATGCGCCTCCTGCCTAAATGCCGGGGTGCCCTGCAGACCTTTTTCACCATTCCCAGGATAAATTGTGGAAAACGTCCCAGACCAGAGAGGCCAGGTGACTTGTTGTCTCTAAAGTAAGTCAGTGTTTTATCTCTCTTCTAAGCCTTCCTGTTTTGTAAACCGCGGCTCTGTGCTCTGTGCTGGATTTTAGCGGAGGAATACGGTAGTTGTACGGTTGGGAGAAAAAGCAGTGCCGAATGAAACTGCTGTTTTGCGGAAAAGTAAAGCGCTGAAAATTGTCAAAATAGAGCGTGCATGTACACGGATATCGATTTGTTTAGGTGGCCGTTGTTTTAGGTGGCTAAATTACGTTTTAGTTGTTGACCCCCATACTTAGAGAGAAAAGGCTGGTTTGGCTGCTGGTTTGGGTGCTGCTCTGAGTGCGCGGTCTCGTTCCACAATGCGCCCAGCCTCCAGAACACTGTACCTAATTAAGTTAGTGTATCGAACTAGCTGATAGGACCCCACTTCAAACAAACTGAACTATCCCTTTAACCCTCACAAACTGGTTGCCAGCCAGACAACAGCTACATCTCCACAAGGACAAACCAAGGGCAGTGCTTAACTCTTGATACATTTTAAAAGATCCCTCATGCTAGGGATGTCACGATACCAAAATTATGAGTTCGATACCGATACCTGCCTAAGTATCTCGATACCGATACTGAAACGATACCACAGCAAAAAACTAAAACATCAGCAATAGTAGTGGAATAAATAAAGGGGACAAAACATGGAACTTAAAACTTATTTTATTGATTTAACAAGGTAATGCACAGCCATGTAGTCATTTTACTACACACTGGTAGTACTGCCACCATGTGTGGCTAAAGCTGAATAGAGCTGCAACTATCGATTCTTTTAGTAATCGAGTATTCTACCGAATAATCCATCGATTAATCGAGTAATCGGATAAGAACCCTTTTTTGTGTTTTCAAAGGCTTATCGTAACTATACACCAAAAAATAAGATAAATCTCTTCAAATAAACAACTACATTAGTTTCTTTCTTAGAAAAAACAACATTTTTATTTTTAAATTGCATAGAACTGGCAGTGTCATCTTTTCAACCTGACGTTTGAGTTCTTCCAGTGTACAGCAACCGTTAAATAATATGAATGAATGGCTTACTAGCTAGTTTACATCGTTCATTTACCTTACAGCTGCATGAGGCAACTTCACACATTGCTGCTTCCAAATGGCAGCGGGAGATAACTGAAACATTTGAACTTTAAGACCCAGAAATCCTGTAATGTGATGTCAGTAAACTGTGCACAAGCACGCTGGTCGCTGTATGATAGCTTCACAACAAAGGAAAATGGAAGAGTACACACATTAGTGGTTTATATTGGAACACTTTCAAACTTGCATGCAAAAAGGGGGAAACCACAACCAAGTTAAATTGTAGAAAACTGTATTTATTAACTCAAGGTAATTGCACATATTTACTGCTTTAGTTTTAACATGAACCCAACCAGTGCTTTTTTTTCTTTTTTCTGTCATTATTGAGCGAGGTGACGTAATCTGGGCCTTGCCTTGCTAAGCAGTGCCTAAAAAATAAAATAAATAAAAATAAATGTCTCTACACATACTGGTGTGTATTAAACTAGTGTCTTCTTCAGCTCAAGTCCAAGTCAAGTCCCAAGACTTTGAGGGCTGATTTTTTTATATATAAAATATTGAAAAAAAAAAAATCCAAGTCCCTCACAACACTCTCTCTCCTTCACTGCCTACTTCCTTTAGCCCTTCACCACTTCACTTCCTCTCTCCTTCACTGCCTACTTCCTTTAACCCTTCACCACTTCACTTCCTCTCCTTCACTGCCTACTTCCTTTAGCCCTTCACCACTTCACTTCCTCTCTCCTTCACTGCCTACTTCCTTTAACCCTTCACCACTTCACTTCCTCTCTCCTTCACTGCCTACTTCCTTTAGCCCTTCACCACTTCACTTCCTCTCTCCTTCACTGCCTACTTCCTTTAGCCCTTCACCACTTCACTTCCTCTCTCCTTCACTGCCTACTTCCTTTAACCCTTCACCACTTCACTTCCTCTCTCCTTCACTGCCTACTTCCTTTAACCCTTCACCACTTCACTTCCTCTCTCCTTCACTGCCTACTTCCTTTAACCCTTCACCACTTCACTTCCTCTCTCCTTCACTGCCTACATAACCTCTTCAATCCACTCTGCAATATGTGCACCCGTGTGTCTCTCTTCAAGGGGCATGGTTGTAAGGCAGTGGGACTCCATTTCCCAATCCTCTCTCAGAAAGTGACACGTCACCCCCATATAGGCCTCTGTCGCTACACTTGTCCAAATGTCAGTAGTGAGTGCCATCATGTTTGGCGTCTTAAGCCTCTCGATCAACTTGCCTTTGACCTCCTCATACTTTTTCTCCATCTTATTCGTGAAGAAGGTCCTTGAGGGAAGTGTGTAGTTCGGGTTGAAACTCGAAATCATCTTTCTGAATCCTTTATCTTCCACCATGGACAGAGGGCGCATGTCTGTCACAATCATATTCAAAATGCTATTGCTGAACTCAGCTGCTTGTTCACTTGAACATGATGGACCCGTCCTTATAAAGCTGTCCATTGTACGCTGTGATCCGCTGAAAAAGAGGTGAAATAATAATTAATATTGATATTTATTAGGTAAGTTCATAACAAAACTGGAGAATGCGCATTTACACACCCTAGACCTGTTGCCTATTATTGACACAAATATCAGAATAGCAAGATAACAGGTCAGGTGGTGTAATAATTGGAGCCTAAAATGCACCAATTAAATAGTTGTTTGCAATCATCATGAGAAGAGTCGACCGGTCTAGGGTGTGTAAATGTACATTCTCCACATACACACTCTTTCTCTCTCACACACACACACACACTCACTCTCTCTCTCTCACACACCAACAGGCTAGTGTGATCACACACACACACACACACACACACACACACACAACGCTGTTAAATTAGCCGCTAACGTTAGGTTAACGTTAGGTTGAGCTTTGTATTTCTCACAGAAAACGGCAAGCCACATCAAAAAAATGCAGCGTGAATGCAGTTACTAATAGTCATATTGGCAACGTGGCAAGCCAGCAGCACAACTACTACTAGTCTTAATATCAAGTAGCAATCATTAGCATACATTTACATTAGCGTTGTGTATAGTTAACGTTACGTTACCTTGCTCCGCTCGACGTAGATGCGCTGGTGGATGCGTAGACTGAATGTTTACGGTTCAGGTGCTGAAGCATTGACTGTTGTGATATGCAAGGATCGTCTTACAGTACTTGCACACCACTGAGTTCGTGTCCTTTTTCAGCGTGAAATGATCCCACACTTTAGACAGTTTCGGTCGCTTTTTCGGCCCTGGTTCTTCCCTTCCCGGCTCCTCCTGTCTGCTTTCTCCGTCGCCTCGTTCCATTTTGCGGGGTCCGCTCGCTAGTCTCTGGTCTGTCTGTGTCCTCACGTGTTTACACAGGAAGAGCGCTGTGCCACACCAGTAAGCGTCCGTGAGAAACAGTCTCTCTAAATGCCGCGTCGAGGCGAATCATTTTGGCCTCGATCAATTTAATTATTCGAGTTATTCGAGGTACTCGAGGAATCGCGACAGCTCTAAAGCTGAACATGCTAGAATTTTTATTATCTAGTGCAAAATGATCATAATCTCTCCTGTAAACATATTTTGCAAGAGTGAACCAAGAGTTAAAGGAATGTGAACCGTTTAAACTTATAAATAATATAAATAAAATATATATTCACACAGCTGCTACACTATTATAGCTATTTGTTTGAACAAAAAAATACATGTTTAATTCTCTTTTTCTTATTCTCTCTGACTTATTTTCTGGACAGTTCTTTGGCCACTTTAAGGTTCTTAGCCAGGAAAACAAGTGTCTCAATGTGCTCCTCAGTCAGCCTAAAGGCCACAACAGATTCGTCCGTCAGAGCCTCGCCCCGCCCTCTCCGTATGACGGCGGGTGGAGCGGCGTCATGCGGGGAGGGGGCGCCGTCGGCTGACGGGGGCTGCTCCAAAATGTAACTCAGCACCGACGATACGTGCGTGACGTCAGCTGCACGAGAGTTGTGATTGGCCCTTGCCTTGGGCCTGTAACAGAGATCTCCGAGGTAGTCAGCGGAGACCTGATGTAATTGAATCCTTACCGTCCTCATCGTCGTAAAGTCGCCTTCGAAACATGACGTTAGATTATAACGAACTAGTTGTGTGGCTTAGCCTTCCCAAATGTTGAGGGTCGTTTTTTAGAATTTAATACATAGAATTGGGAACGTTACATTCAATTTCATTCAGACTGCCTGCACTCAATCGCCGCCATTTTCCCACGGAGCTTCCACAGGAGGTGGGAGGAGGGAGGGTGTAGTGACGTCCTAGCATGTAGGGCTCCCTGGCGCCGGCAGACGGCGGAACGGCTCCAATTCGAGGCGGACGGACGAGTCTGTTGTGGCCTTAACACGTTTAGGACTGCAGATGTTGCCTGCTGTGCTGAACACTCGTTCTGAAGCACAGCTTGAGGCTGGAATGCAGAGGTGCTGTCTTGCAAAATGTGCAAGAGTTGGCAGGGTGGCTGCATGGTTCTTCCACCAGGTGAGTGGCTCTTCCTCAGCATGTATCTCTTGCATTTGTTTGTACAACACAAATTCAGTTGTAAGTTGGTCAGCCCGGGATGTGGGAGGATCATCACCTGCCCTCCCCTCAGCCCCACTTGCCTCCCCCTCTGCCTCCTCCCTTTTCTTTTCAGACGTGATGGTGGACAGCAGGCTTTTCAAGTTTGTTTTGCTTTTCTTTTTTGCCCCTCCTTGATCTTCCTGTTGCTGCTGCTCTGCTCCTTGGCCCTGCTTCTGTAGTGGTGGAAGCTCACCAGATTTCTGCAAAGGTATTGGCTTCACCTCTTCCTCCATGGTAACAAAAGTGTCCTTAAATCATGGGTCCAGGAATGTGGCAGTGTTAAGGACAGTCTCCAGCAGTCTGATGTCATATCTTTCTGTGAAGTCTGATCTTATTGTATCTTTCATGGCACGTGAAATATTGCTTTCTCCATCCTCCACTGTCAGACAGGACAATATTTTCCATTTCAGGGGCAGCACGGAAGACAGTGTGGGGTCCTTCTCTCCACTTAATGCATCTGTGAAGCTGCTTAGAGGGCTTAGGACTTCTCTAACAGTATCTATGGTTGCCATGTCTGAATCTTTAGGCATCAGATGCCACTTGTTCCGATTTTCAGCCAAAACAGCACAGACGGGTTGTTGCTGTTCACAGAATCTGTCCACCATGTCAAAGGTGGAGTTCCAGCGTGTAGGCGTGTCGTGAATGAGCTTATGGGGTTCTTTCAGCAAGGTCATCTGTTTGTCCTTCAAGCTCCTCATAATTTTATTTGACCTGGAAAAGGCAGACATGGTTTTCCGGAGCCTGGACAAGGATGTTGAGACACGGTCCAGGGCTAGAGCCTTGCCTACAGCCAGATGAAGGTTATGTCCAAAACATGGTATCCAGGTGTAGCTCTCGGATGCCTTTTTGTTGTTAGACGCATTGTCAGTGGTTATCCCGGCCATTTTTTGACAGGTCCAGTCGCCAATTGTAGGACACAATTTCATCCAGGGCTTCATGGAGACACTCTGCAGTATGATCAGAGTGTAAAGCTGAACATCCTAAACGCCAGGACTGTGTTTCCCAGGATTCAGTTATGTACTGGATTGTGACTGCCATGTATGCATCAACTGCCCTGCTCATCCAGATGTCAGTGGTACAAGCGAAGGAAGGCTGGCTGCTGAGTTGTGCCTGAATAACATTCCTGGTCTCAGTGTACAGCTTTGGGATTTCGGTATCCATGAAATAATTTCTCCCACTGGCATGTCGTATCGTCTGTCCAACTGCTGCACAAGGTTCCGGAATCCACTTTTCTCAACTGTATATATTGGCACTTGATCAAGACAGATAAACTCAGCTACTGCTCTCTTCAATTTTCTTGCTTCTCTTGAGTCGTCATCATACTTTCTGCACTGCCCAAACAAAGCTGGGAGGGAAGGCTGCCTTGACTGGGTTGGTGCTGATTCTGGCTGTTTGTGTGTCTGTGCCTGTGGGGGGTAGGGATGGATACATTACATTATGCTAATGTTTAAATTTTTCAGTTTGATCTCATTGTCATTTTTAAATCTAATTTACTCAATTAACACGTTCACTGCCAATGACGTGTTAATACGTCAAAAAAACATGTGGTGGGATGTGCATCTAACCCTTTTACATCTTCTATATAAATATGGGAGCCACCGAACGTGTACAACCCATTCCACCGACCCACTAAGTGGCGACAGTGCTCTCCAGACTAGAAAAAGCACAGCCAAAACTGCAGGGGAACGCGCGATGAAACCATTCTCTACTGTAAAATGGATTGGCCTGGTTGCTGGCGGTGGGGGATTGCAAATTTGCATAATAGATTATGGGTGCAACACACTTTGAAACACGCAGCATAAATAAGACCAGAATCGCAAAAACTTCATCAAAGCTCTCAACCCGAAACCCCAAGAAACGAGCGAGCCCATCCAGACTTGCCCAAAGAGCGGCCGCCAGCAGACAGGAGCAGCAGCAGCAGCAACTTGCTTGTGACACGCCCGCTGCAGCCAAGAAGAACACACACGGAGGGAGGAGTTTGAAAGAGAGGGGGGTTTCCTGCTGTTATGGAGGAAATTACTGTTCAAAACTATTGTTTAGATGTCTGACGTCTTACTGATGCCAAAAATGAATGGTTAAAGTGACTGTTCTATCGAATTTCACAAAAAGCTATTTATCTCAGCTTAAATTTTCAGACGCTGAAACCATGCTGTATTCAAGTGCTAATGCCTACATAACTACTAACTCTACAAACTAACTCTTTTAGACAGAGAAAGCACACATTCTATTAGTTCTTTTGAGATATTTTGTGTTCACAAAATCTTAGCAGAAAAGAATCCTCGGGTCTTGAAAGATGAGCCAGAATCCTCAAAAAAACCCTCTGGC
Source organism: Poromitra crassiceps (assembly GCF_964638095.1). Taxonomy (NCBI): domain Eukaryota; kingdom Metazoa; phylum Chordata; class Actinopteri; order Beryciformes; family Melamphaidae; genus Poromitra; species Poromitra crassiceps. Next base: position 20,883,116 of record NC_139625.1, on the reverse strand, counting down.
AGAAGCTACCTACAGTAAAAAAAAAAACGGCTGGCAGTGAATGTGTTAAAAAGAAAATCTAAATAGAAAATGAGAAAATGTGCTCAGTAAAGTGCAGAACTCTGCCAAGGTGTATTGAGTAATTTGTGTTCAGTCTACTTTAGTGCATATCAACTGTAGTGTGCCTGTGCTGTAGTGTAGCCTATGTGGCTTAATAATCCTGGGTTTAAGCTTCATTAACATTAAAGCAGCTACGAGCAAGATTTTCGATTGTTATTAAACAGTATAATTACAATATTTGATGCATCACATCTTACCTATAATAGTAGCTGAGACCAAAGCCGTGTGAATCGGAGATTGCTCTCTTGATGCTTATAGAGTCTGTGTCTGTCTAACCTCGCGTCACCAGGGGGCTCTCTCTCTCTATCTGTCTACCGGCAGGCCGGATAAACCCGGAAATGAAATGAAACGGTTCACGGCAGCTGCTGCCTTCCGCCGTTTCGCTCTGCCTAGCAACATACCATAAACAAGGAGAACGCCATGCAGGGGCTTGTTACTCTTGCGAACATCTCTCGTTATATTCTAACAGGTTTTTTGGAAGTTATTTTGTGGTTATGGCCGAAGTGGCTGCTGCAAACCGTTTCATTTCACTTCCTGATCTGCCCTGGCCACAGACAGACTAACACTGGCCGATTCACTCGGGGTTCAAGCGAGACTACTCTGCATTGGTCTCGTCTACTATTAGAGGTAAGATGTGATGCATTGATATTAAATTTAGACTGTTTAATAACAATCGAAAATCTTGCTCGTAGCTGCTTTAAGTGCCAGATTTATGGTTAATCTAATATATGTAATATATATTATTTTCACGCATAAATGTAGGCTATTGAAATGTAGGCTTATTATGTGGTGTATCCCCCCCCCCCATACATGTAGGCTAGGTGTTTTTGACAATGAATTAGTAAAACATTAATAATTGGGATTATTGTAAATATTAGGATAGGTGACATCAGATTACTGCATACCATGTAAAAGCTTTAATAACACTGGCATTGAGGGCCATAGTGTTATTCAAGCTTTTACTGTACATGGTATGCAGTCATCTGATGTCCCCTCCCCTAAACGTTACATGTCATGACTTGCTCCTTGGCAGAGATCTGTGCTCGAGTGTTTCACTGTAAACGAGTAGGCTATTGTGACAAGCAAAGTTTGTTTCAGTGAAACAAGTTCATTCTAGTACCGGTATACCGTGCATCCCTACCTCATGCAGCTGCCACATAAAATACACTCTTCACCCGTCAGTCACCGCTACCGATTTAGCCGTTGTGTGTGCAGTAAATCCCTGTGTTGCACATCTTTATATACTCTTTGCCTGCTTAAAATACAACTGTTGAAAGCAATCTCTAAACTGACACCATGTATATTTACTGAGTGTATGTTGTCTTCTGTTTGATTTGCTGTACTTATTTTACATGCACCCAACTGTCACAACTCACCGATCCATAGTGTATGCTAAATGTACCTTGTAATTAGACAAATTCTGAAAATGTTCTGCTGTCAGGCTCCAGTAAATAAGCTGTGTGTGTGTGTGTGTGTGTGTGTGTGTGTGTGTGTGTGTGTGTGTGTGTGTGCGTGTGCGTGTGTGTGTAACTATTTTGGAGTTTAAACAATTGTGGGTTTTGTAGTCCTATTAGTGGCAGTGTCTTGTGGGTCTCCATGCAAGTAAACATTTGTACAGTAACTCAGTGTCACTAAATAAACTCAAACAGGCTGGGAAACAGCGACTGTTTCTGTGAACTACTGCTGCTCGTTATACAATCCAGTGGGTTATATTCATTGATTCACCATTGAATTGAACTGATTCTCTTGCCAGTCATTCCAGGGTGCCAGCAGGCATCATAACATCTTTTTGAAGGTGCTTTCAAAGAGTGTTGCACATTGTTTTTGTTTTTGCTGAAAACACTGATACCAGTTTGGCCTTGCTTTTCAAACGGAGACTGATGGAGTCATCCCAAATGCCTTTTTTCATTCTACAGAAAACTTTGATCAGAGTCAATGAAAAAGTCTGAACTAACACTAACATCAACTAACACTATATGAGATGGTGTTCATTGACTTGCATTGCATTCATTTTGGATGCTCATTCGCTTATATGATATGTGGCATTATATCAGCTGTCAGTCCTAGAGTCTTATACGCAATGTACACCAGATGCGTTACGGCTGCGTAGCGGATCCGGTAAAACTGCCGGATCGACTCTCGCCCATGTTAATAGATGGGCAATACATGCGGTACGGAAAAATTACGCACCTGTTCTATTTTTGCCGGATCCCGCATACGTCTGACAGATTACACGAGTGTGGGTCTGTTCACAGCCATACCAGAGCTGTTCCGGAGCTGTTCCGGAGCTGGTGGACATTAGCCATTATACTACAGATGTTTCTGGTCTGCAGAGACAAGAGCGGCAAATTGATTCAGTTAACCCCCCAACCCCAATCCACCAAACCGTGAAATCTACTAGTGACACTTTTAGGGGCCACTTTGTCAATCTCTCACTCCACTAGCTAATATTTGTGATGTTTAAAACAATGAGTGGATGCCATGGATGCAGCCGTCAATGTGCTGAGCGGTCTCCCCAGGACCTGATACCTGTCTTCCGGGGTGTCACACTAGGCGAAACCATGTCCAAAAGACTGACATGCCAGTCTTTTCGTCAGGGCGTCGTGAGGCGTCCTAGACGTCCCGACTGGTCCCGACGCTGGTGTTTGATTATGTCACACTACAAGAGGTAAAGACGGCCGATCGTCGTCCCCGACGGTCATATTCGGGCCCGACGCTGAAAATCTGTCGCGCACCACCAAATCGGTCTAATATCGGGCTGAATTCGTGTAGTCTGAACCAGGCATTAAAGGGATAGTTCGATTTGTTTGAAGTGGGGTCCTATCAGCTAGTTCGATACACTAACTTAATTAGGTACAGTGTTCTGGAGGCTGGGCGCATTGTGGAACGAAACCGCGCACTCAGCGCAGCAGCCAAACCTGCCTTTTCTCTGTAAGTACGGGGGTCAACAACTAAAACGTAATTTAGCCACCTAAATAGTCAAAATAGCTGAAAATAGTCAAAATAGAGCGTGCATGTACACGGATATCGATTTGTTTAGGTGGCCGTTGTTTTAGGTGGCTAAATTACGTTTTAGTTGTTGACCCCCATACTTAGAGAGAAAAGGCTGGTTTGGCTGCTGGTTTGGGTGCTGCTCTGAGTGCGCGGTCTCGTTCCACAATGCGCCCAGCCTCCAGAACACTGTACCTAATTAAGTTAGTGTATCGAACTAGCTGATAGGACCCCACTTCAAACAAACTGAACTATCCCTTTAACCCTCACAAACTGGTTGCCAGCCAGACAACAGCTACATCTCCACAAGGACAAACCAAGGGCAGTGCTTAACTCTTGATACATTTTAAAAGATCCCTCATGCTAGGGATGTCACGATACCAAAATTATGAGTTCGATACCGATACCTGCCTAAGTATCTCGATACCGATACTGAAACGATACCACAGCAAAAAACTAAAACATCAGCAATAGTAGTGGAATAAATAAAGGGGACAAAACATGGAACTTAAAACTTATTTTATTGATTTAACAAGGTAATGCACAGCCATGTAGTCATTTTACTACACACTGGTAGTACTGCCACCATGTGTGGCTAAAGCTGAATAGAGCTGCAACTATCGATTCTTTTAGTAATCGAGTATTCTACCGAATAATCCATCGATTAATCGAGTAATCGGATAAGAACCCTTTTTTGTGTTTTCAAAGGCTTATCGTAACTATACACCAAAAAATAAGATAAATCTCTTCAAATAAACAACTACATTAGTTTCTTTCTTAGAAAAAACAACATTTTTATTTTTAAATTGCATAGAACTGGCAGTGTCATCTTTTCAACCTGACGTTTGAGTTCTTCCAGTGTACAGCAACCGTTAAATAATATGAATGAATGGCTTACTAGCTAGTTTACATCGTTCATTTACCTTACAGCTGCATGAGGCAACTTCACACATTGCTGCTTCCAAATGGCAGCGGGAGATAACTGAAACATTTGAACTTTAAGACCCAGAAATCCTGTAATGTGATGTCAGTAAACTGTGCACAAGCACGCTGGTCGCTGTATGATAGCTTCACAACAAAGGAAAATGGAAGAGTACACACATTAGTGGTTTATATTGGAACACTTTCAAACTTGCATGCAAAAAGGGGGAAACCACAACCAAGTTAAATTGTAGAAAACTGTATTTATTAACTCAAGGTAATTGCACATATTTACTGCTTTAGTTTTAACATGAACCCAACCAGTGCTTTTTTTTCTTTTTTCTGTCATTATTGAGCGAGGTGACGTAATCTGGGCCTTGCCTTGCTAAGCAGTGCCTAAAAAATAAAATAAATAAAAATAAATGTCTCTACACATACTGGTGTGTATTAAACTAGTGTCTTCTTCAGCTCAAGTCCAAGTCAAGTCCCAAGACTTTGAGGGCTGATTTTTTTATATATAAAATATTGAAAAAAAAAAAATCCAAGTCCCTCACAACACTCTCTCTCCTTCACTGCCTACTTCCTTTAGCCCTTCACCACTTCACTTCCTCTCTCCTTCACTGCCTACTTCCTTTAACCCTTCACCACTTCACTTCCTCTCCTTCACTGCCTACTTCCTTTAGCCCTTCACCACTTCACTTCCTCTCTCCTTCACTGCCTACTTCCTTTAACCCTTCACCACTTCACTTCCTCTCTCCTTCACTGCCTACTTCCTTTAGCCCTTCACCACTTCACTTCCTCTCTCCTTCACTGCCTACTTCCTTTAGCCCTTCACCACTTCACTTCCTCTCTCCTTCACTGCCTACTTCCTTTAACCCTTCACCACTTCACTTCCTCTCTCCTTCACTGCCTACTTCCTTTAACCCTTCACCACTTCACTTCCTCTCTCCTTCACTGCCTACTTCCTTTAACCCTTCACCACTTCACTTCCTCTCTCCTTCACTGCCTACATAACCTCTTCAATCCACTCTGCAATATGTGCACCCGTGTGTCTCTCTTCAAGGGGCATGGTTGTAAGGCAGTGGGACTCCATTTCCCAATCCTCTCTCAGAAAGTGACACGTCACCCCCATATAGGCCTCTGTCGCTACACTTGTCCAAATGTCAGTAGTGAGTGCCATCATGTTTGGCGTCTTAAGCCTCTCGATCAACTTGCCTTTGACCTCCTCATACTTTTTCTCCATCTTATTCGTGAAGAAGGTCCTTGAGGGAAGTGTGTAGTTCGGGTTGAAACTCGAAATCATCTTTCTGAATCCTTTATCTTCCACCATGGACAGAGGGCGCATGTCTGTCACAATCATATTCAAAATGCTATTGCTGAACTCAGCTGCTTGTTCACTTGAACATGATGGACCCGTCCTTATAAAGCTGTCCATTGTACGCTGTGATCCGCTGAAAAAGAGGTGAAATAATAATTAATATTGATATTTATTAGGTAAGTTCATAACAAAACTGGAGAATGCGCATTTACACACCCTAGACCTGTTGCCTATTATTGACACAAATATCAGAATAGCAAGATAACAGGTCAGGTGGTGTAATAATTGGAGCCTAAAATGCACCAATTAAATAGTTGTTTGCAATCATCATGAGAAGAGTCGACCGGTCTAGGGTGTGTAAATGTACATTCTCCACATACACACTCTTTCTCTCTCACACACACACACACACTCACTCTCTCTCTCTCACACACCAACAGGCTAGTGTGATCACACACACACACACACACACACACACACACACAACGCTGTTAAATTAGCCGCTAACGTTAGGTTAACGTTAGGTTGAGCTTTGTATTTCTCACAGAAAACGGCAAGCCACATCAAAAAAATGCAGCGTGAATGCAGTTACTAATAGTCATATTGGCAACGTGGCAAGCCAGCAGCACAACTACTACTAGTCTTAATATCAAGTAGCAATCATTAGCATACATTTACATTAGCGTTGTGTATAGTTAACGTTACGTTACCTTGCTCCGCTCGACGTAGATGCGCTGGTGGATGCGTAGACTGGATGTTTACGGTTCAGGTGCTGAAGCATTGACTGTTGTGATATGCAAGGATCGTCTTACAGTACTTGCACACCACTGAGTTCGTGTCCTTTTTCAGCGTGAAATGATCCCACACTTTAGACAGTTTCGGTCGCTTTTTCGGCCCTGGTTCTTCCCTTCCCGGCTCCTCCTGTCTGCTTTCTCCGTCGCCTCGTTCCATTTTGCGGGGTCCGCTCGCTAGTCTCTGGTCTGTCTGTGTCCTCACGTGTTTACACAGGAAGAGCGCTGTGCCACACCAGTAAGCGTCCGTGAGAAACAGTCTCTCTAAATGCCGCGTCGAGGCGAATCATTTTGGCCTCGATCAATTTAATTATTCGAGTTATTCGAGGTACTCGAGGAATCGCGACAGCTCTAAAGCTGAACATGCTAGAATTTTTATTATCTAGTGCAAAATGATCATAATCTCTCCTGTAAACATATTTTGCAAGAGTGAACCAAGAGTTAAAGGAATGTGAACCGTTTAAACTTATAAATAATATAAATAAAATATATATTCACACAGCTGCTACACTATTATAGCTATTTGTTTGAACAAAAAAATACATGTTTAATTCTCTTTTTCTTATTCTCTCTGACTTATTTTCTGGACAGTTCTTTGGCCACTTTAAGGTTCTTAGCCAGGAAAACAAGTGTCTCAATGTGCTCCTCAGTCAGCCTAAAGGCCACAACAGATTCGTCCGTCAGAGCCTCGCCCCGCCCTCTCCGTATGACGGCGGGTGGAGCGGCGTCATGCGGGGAGGGGGCGCCGTCGGCTGACGGGGGCTGCTCCAAAATGTAACTCAGCACCGACGATACGTGCGTGACGTCAGCTGCACGAGAGTTGTGATTGGCCCTTGCCTTGGGCCTGTAACAGAGATCTCCGAGGTAGTCAGCGGAGACCTGATGTAATTGAATCCTTACCGTCCTCATCGTCGTAAAGTCGCCTTCGAAACATGACGTTAGATTATAACGAACTAGTTGTGTGGCTTAGCCTTCCCAAATGTTGAGGGTCGTTTTTTAGAATTTAATACATAGAATTGGGAACGTTACATTCAATTTCATTCAGACTGCCTGCACTCAATCGCCGCCATTTTCCCACGGAGCTTCCACAGGAGGTGGGAGGAGGGAGGGTGTAGTGACGTCCTAGCATGTAGGGCTCCCTGGCGCCGGCAGACGGCGGAACGGCTCCAATTCGAGGCGGACGGACGAGTCTGTTGTGGCCTTAACACGTTTAGGACTGCAGATGTTGCCTGCTGTGCTGAACACTCGTTCTGAAGCACAGCTTGAGGCTGGAATGCAGAGGTGCTGTCTTGCAAAATGTGCAAGAGTTGGCAGGGTGGCTGCATGGTTCTTCCACCAGGTGAGTGGCTCTTCCTCAGCATGTATCTCTTGCATTTGTTTGTACAACACAAATTCAGTTGTAAGTTGGTCAGCCCGGGATGTGGGAGGATCATCACCTGCCCTCCCCTCAGCCCCACTTGCCTCCCCCTCTGCCTCCTCCCTTTTCTTTTCAGACGTGATGGTGGACAGCAGGCTTTTCAAGTTTGTTTTGCTTTTCTTTTTTGCCCCTCCTTGATCTTCCTGTTGCTGCTGCTCTGCTCCTTGGCCCTGCTTCTGTAGTGGTGGAAGCTCACCAGATTTCTGCAAAGGTATTGGCTTCACCTCTTCCTCCATGGTAACAAAAGTGTCCTTAAATCATGGGTCCAGGAATGTGGCAGTGTTAAGGACAGTCTCCAGCAGTCTGATGTCATATCTTTCTGTGAAGTCTGATCTTATTGTATCTTTCATGGCACGTGAAATATTGCTTTCTCCATCCTCCACTGTCAGACAGGACAATATTTTCCATTTCAGGGGCAGCACGGAAGACAGTGTGGGGTCCTTCTCTCCACTTAATGCATCTGTGAAGCTGCTTAGAGGGCTTAGGACTTCTCTAACAGTATCTATGGTTGCCATGTCTGAATCTTTAGGCATCAGATGCCACTTGTTCCGATTTTCAGCCAAAACAGCACAGACGGGTTGTTGCTGTTCACAGAATCTGTCCACCATGTCAAAGGTGGAGTTCCAGCGTGTAGGCGTGTCGTGAATGAGCTTATGGGGTTCTTTCAGCAAGGTCATCTGTTTGTCCTTCAAGCTCCTCATAATTTTATTTGACCTGGAAAAGGCAGACATGGTTTTCCGGAGCCTGGACAAGGATGTTGAGACACGGTCCAGGGCTAGAGCCTTGCCTACAGCCAGATGAAGGTTATGTCCAAAACATGGTATCCAGGTGTAGCTCTCGGATGCCTTTTTGTTGTTAGACGCATTGTCAGTGGTTATCCCGGCCATTTTTTGACAGGTCCAGTCGCCAATTGTAGGACACAATTTCATCCAGGGCTTCATGGAGACACTCTGCAGTATGATCAGAGTGTAAAGCTGAACATCCTAAACGCCAGGACTGTGTTTCCCAGGATTCAGTTATGTACTGGATTGTGACTGCCATGTATGCATCAACTGCCCTGCTCATCCAGATGTCAGTGGTACAAGCGAAGGAAGGCTGGCTGCTGAGTTGTGCCTGAATAACATTCCTGGTCTCAGTGTACAGCTTTGGGATTTCGGTATCCATGAAATAATTTCTCCCACTGGCATGTCGTATCGTCTGTCCAACTGCTGCACAAGGTTCCGGAATCCACTTTTCTCAACTGTATATATTGGCACTTGATCAAGACAGATAAACTCAGCTACTGCTCTCTTCAATTTTCTTGCTTCTCTTGAGTCGTCATCATACTTTCTGCACTGCCCAAACAAAGCTGGGAGGGAAGGCTGCCTTGACTGGGTTGGTGCTGATTCTGGCTGTTTGTGTGTCTGTGCCTGTGGGGGGTAGGGATGGATACATTACATTATGCTAATGTTTAAATTTTTCAGTTTGATCTCATTGTCATTTTTAAATCTAATTTACTCAATTAACACGTTCACTGCCAATGACGTGTTAATACGTCAAAAAAACATGTGGTGGGATGTGCATCTAACCCTTTTACATCTTCTATATAAATATGGGAGCCACCGAACGTGTACAACCCATTCCACCGACCCACTAAGTGGCGACAGTGCTCTCCAGACTAGAAAAAGCACAGCCAAAACTGCAGGGGAACGCGCGATGAAACCATTCTCTACTGTAAAATGGATTGGCCTGGTTGCTGGCGGTGGGGGATTGCAAATTTGCATAATAGATTATGGGTGCAACACACTTTGAAACACGCAGCATAAATAAGACCAGAATCGCAAAAACTTCATCAAAGCTCTCAACCCGAAACCCCAAGAAACGAGCGAGCCCATCCAGACTTGCCCAAAGAGCGGCCGCCAGCAGACAGGAGCAGCAGCAGCAGCAACTTGCTTGTGACACGCCCGCTGCAGCCAAGAAGAACACACACGGAGGGAGGAGTTTGAAAGAGAGGGGGGTTTCCTGCTGTTATGGAGGAAATTACTGTTCAAAACTATTGTTTAGATGTCTGACGTCTTACTGATGCCAAAAATGAATGGTTAAAGTGACTGTTCTATCGAATTTCACAAAAAGCTATTTATCTCAGCTTAAATTTTCAGACGCTGAAACCATGCTGTATTCAAGTGCTAATGCCTACATAACTACTAACTCTACAAACTAACTCTTTTAGACAGAGAAAGCACACATTCTATTAGTTCTTTTGAGATATTTTGTGTTCACAAAATCTTAGCAGAAAAGAATCCTCGGGTCTTGAAAGATGAGCCAGAATCCTCAAAAAAACCCTCTGGCAGAAGCTACCTACAGTAAAAAAAAAAACGGCTGGCAGTGAATGTGTTAAAAAGAAAATCTAAATAGAAAATGAGAAAATGTGCTCAGTAAAGTGCAGAACTCTGCCAAGGTGTATTGAGTAATTTGTGTTCAGTCTACTTTAGTGCATATCAACTGTAGTGTGCCTGTGCTGTAGTGTAGCCTATGTGGCTTAATAATCCTGGGTTTAAGCTTCATTAACATTAAAGCAGCTACGAGCAAGATTTTCGATTGTTATTAAACAGTATAATTACAATATTTGATGCATCACATCTTACCTATAATAGTAGCTGAGACCAAAGCCGTGTGAATCGGAGATTGCTCTCTTGATGCTTATAGAGTCTGTGTCTGTCTAACCTCGCGTCACCAGGGGGCTCTCTCTCTCTATCTGTCTACCGGCAGGCCGGATAAACCCGGAAATGAAATGAAACGGTTCACGGCAGCTGCTGCCTTCCGCCGTTTCGCTCTGCCTAGCAACATACCATAAACAAGGAGAACGCCATGCAGGGGCTTGTTACTCTTGCGAACATCTCTCGTTATATTCTAACAGGTTTTTTGGAAGTTATTTTGTGGTTATGGCCGAAGTGGCTGCTGCAAACCGTTTCATTTCACTTCCTGATCTGCCCTGGCCACAGACAGACTAACACTGGCCGATTCACTCGGGGTTCAAGCGAGACTACTCTGCATTGGTCTCGTCTACTATTAGAGGTAAGATGTGATGCATTGATATTAAATTTAGACTGTTTAATAACAATCGAAAATCTTGCTCGTAGCTGCTTTAAGTGCCAGATTTATGGTTAATCTAATATATGTAATATATATTATTTTCACGCATAAATGTAGGCTATTGAAATGTAGGCTTATTATGTGGTGTATCCCCCCCCCCCATACATGTAGGCTAGGTGTTTTTGACAATGAATTAGTAAAACATTAATAATTGGGATTATTGTAAATATTAGGATAGGTGACATCAGATTACTGCATACCATGTAAAAGCTTTAATAACACTGGCATTGAGGGCCATAGTGTTATTCAAGCTTTTACTGTACATGGTATGCAGTCATCTGATGTCCCCTCCCCTAAACGTTACATGTCATGACTTGCTCCTTGGCAGAGATCTGTGCTCGAGTGTTTCACTGTAAACGAGTAGGCTATTGTGACAAGCAAAGTTTGTTTCAGTGAAACAAGTTCATTCTAGTACCGGTATACCGTGCATCCCTACCTCATGCAGCTGCCACATAAAATACACTCTTCACCCGTCAGTCACCGCTACCGATTTAGCCGTTGTGTGTGCAGTAAATCCCTGTGTTGCACATCTTTATATACTCTTTGCCTGCTTAAAATACAACTGTTGAAAGCAATCTCTAAACTGACACCATGTATATTTACTGAGTGTATGTTGTCTTCTGTTTGATTTGCTGTACTTATTTTACATGCACCCAACTGTCACAACTCACCGATCCATAGTGTATGCTAAATGTACCTTGTAATTAGACAAATTCTGAAAATGTTCTGCTGTCAGGCTCCAGTAAATAAGCTGTGTGTGTGTGTGTGTGTGTGTGTGTGTGTGTGTGTGTGTGTGTGTGTGTGTGTGCGTGTGCGTGTGTGTGTAACTATTTTGGAGTTTAAACAATTGTGGGTTTTGTAGTCCTATTAGTGGCAGTGTCTTGTGGGTCTCCATGCAAGTAAACATTTGTACAGTAACTCAGTGTCACTAAATAAACTCAAACAGGCTGGGAAACAGCGACTGTTTCTGTGAACTACTGCTGCTCGTTATACAATCCAGTGGGTTATATTCATTGATTCACCATTGAATTGAACTGATTCTCTTGCCAGTCATTCCAGGGTGCCAGCAGGCATCATAACATCTTTTTGAAGGTGCTTTCAAAGAGTGTTGCACATTGTTTTTGTTTTTGCTGAAAACACTGATACCAGTTTGGCCTTGCTTTTCAAACGGAGACTGATGGAGTCATCCCAAATGCCTTTTTTCATTCTACAGAAAACTTTGATCAGAGTCAATGAAAAAGTCTGAACTAACACTAACATCAACTAACACTATATGAGATGGTGTTCATTGACTTGCATTGCATTCATTTTGGATGCTCATTCGCTTATATGATATGTGGCATTATATCAGCTGTCAGTCCTAGAGTCTTATACGCAATGTACACCAGATGCGTTACGGCTGCGTAGCGGATCCGGTAAAACTGCCGGATCGACTCTCGCCCATGTTAATAGATGGGCAATACATGCGGTACGGAAAAATTACGCACCTGTTCTATTTTTGCCGGATCCCGCATACGTCTGACAGATTACACGAGTGTGGGTCTGTTCACAGCCATACCAGAGCTGTTCCGGAGCTGTTCCGGAGCTGGTGGACATTAGCCATTATACTACAGATGTTTCTGGTCTGCAGAGACAAGAGCGGCAAATTGATTCAGTTAACCCCCCAACCCCAATCCACCAAACCGTGAAATCTACTAGTGACACTTTTAGGGGCCACTTTGTCAATCTCTCACTCCACTAGCTAATATTTGTGATGTTTAAAACAATGAGTGGATGCCATGGATGCAGCCGTCAATGTGCTTAGCGACTGAACCTTAATGTAATCCAAACCCTCTTAGCAATATCCTAACTGCATGAGATCTCAACCGACTAATCTTTTGTGGATAGAGGGAATGAAAAGAGACAAACTACTCTGGTACACTATTTATAGCAATACTTGCCAGCCGCTTGAGCAGTCAACCATTAAAATGAGCTTCCCCCCACAATCAGATGGTTTTCATCTCTTGCCTTCTTCGTTTTTCATGAGTCAATAAAAGATCGCATTAATAGCAGCTAGAAGATCAACCCTTGGGATTAGCATAACTTAACTAAAATGGTTTCTCACTTTACCTTTTGAGTACTATTGGGAATAAAACAAAATGATTTTATTTTTCACGGATTTTCAGGGGCGGGAAGAGAGATTTCCTTGTAATTATTTTTGAACTATAGATCGCTCTACCTCGCGGTGAGAAAAGTGCAGACCTCTTAACATGTGAAGGTGCCTTTAGTTTACGCTCATACATACGTTAGTGCATGCTGCAGATCTAATTGCCTACAGTGCATATTCTTGATGTAGCCTTGCTTGACATTTATTTTATTTTGAGTGGTCTGTACAGTATATGCTTAGTAATGTAAAAAATAAACCATCTTATGTTATTCATAACTGTGTTCACAACGGTTTCATTCACGTTCACAATGTAGGTTACTCTCATAGCCGCTACAAACTCTCAAACATTCAGGTCAGTCAGAGCCTGAACGTTGTATCGGCCAATCAGGCGGTGCTTCTTTTCTGAATATTAATGAGTTTCCTCTAACCACCCTACTTTTGGGAAAGTCGTGCTCTAGCCCATACTCCAGTGACCGTGTCATACCCATCCCGTCTTAGATAATAAGTACTCTGTTTTGTTCTGAAATGGCTCCCATTTAATCTTTTTCCTCTCCCAGTTAAATTCAAATGAATTCCAATTTGTCAAAGCCAATTGCCACGATAAAATGTATTTAATGTGTTCCTCAATTGTTCCGGGTTAACAGGCTTTGTGCAACATAATTCCAGAGTGGAATTCTGTATTACGGTACTTCATTCATTCATTCATTCATTCATTCATTCATTCAATCGATCATTAATTGAAAATAATTCATTATCAAAATCCAATATAATGTAAAAATGAATCCATGCATTGGATAGATCCAAGAATGTATACATGTACATCATAAATGCAAAGATTAAGTGTAGGCAGACACACGTACATATTATTATCTGTATGTGCATGACACATGGGGTAGTGGATACCTCTAAGCTTGTGAATCCAGCTTTTCCTGTAATATATCTACTTCCAGACCATGACTTTGGACAGCTTGATAAACACCTGCAAAACCTTTGTCCTGATCCCCGGAACCCCGAGCAGATTTTAAGCTTTTCTGCAATCGCAAACTCCACACGACCTCCGAGAAACGTATTTGCTGAGGAGATAAGGGTGTGAGGACTGCTGTCTTTTTCTGATGATCAAATCTGATGAGACAGCTACTGGTGTGGGAGTGAGCAGCGGGGATTACTAGATTCTGCAGTATTCTGATATGATGTTAGATTCTTAGACATTTGCTGTGTTGTTTGGAGTTGGGAAGAACCCAAACATGTGTCCCTGTCAAGGATCTTTCTTCAGCAAGACCTCCAGGTCAAAGACCCAACTATTTGATAGTTGACAAGAAAACGATTGGAGGGAGGAGAGATTGCTATGATGTGACAAACGTCCCAGGCCACCACATTCCCATACATCCTACAGTATACCACGTGCTGTTCGTGAATATGTTTACTGTGTCTCAGGATGCAAAAGATGTTCATTTTGTTCAAAATACAGATTCATGCATTTTTTATTTTTCAAAGTAGAACAAAAACAACTTACATGCAGCAGTACTGACCCTGAGCAGGATTGCATCATGCTTTTTTTTATCCCAACTGATTTTGTTCATATATTCGAGTCATAACACTGGGCTGTGATTGACAGACAGGTCCAGCACATCTGACTCATTTTTTTGTTTGATTTGTTTTTTAGTTTAGTTTATTTGTTTGACATTTCAAATTAAAAGGACACTTGGTTACAACACGTGTGTGTGTGTGTGTGTGTGTGTGTGTGTGTGTGTGTGTGTGTGTGTGTGTGTGTGTGTGTGTGTGTGTGTGTGTGTGTGTGTGTGTGTGTGTGTGTGTGTGTGTGTGTGTGTGCGCGTGTACGTGTACATGGAGATAGTGAGTACAGCATTGGTCACACATAAAAACACAGACGCATCCAACACAAAAAGTATTCACATGTCTCAATCAACATGTGTCCTCTTGAGGTGCATTATAGCTGCAGTCTGCATTGCATTATAGCTGCAGTCTGAGACTGATGTGTCCTCTTGAGGTGCATTATAGCTGCAGTCTGAGACTGATGTGTCCTCTTGAGGTGCGTTATAGCTGCAGTCTGAGACTGATGTGTCCTCTTGAGGTGCATTATAGCTGCAGTCTGAGACTGATGTGTCCTCTTGAGGTGCGTTATAGCTGCAGTCTGAGACTGATGTGTCCTCTTGAGGTGCATTATAGCTGCAGTCTGAGACTGATGTGTCCTCTTGAGGTGCGTTATAGCTGCAGTCTGAGACTGATGTGTCCTCTTGAGGTGCATTATAGCTGCAGTCTGCATTGCATTATAGCTGCAGTCTGAGACTGATGTGTCCTCTTGAGGTGCATTATAGCTGCAGTCTGAGACTGATGTGTCCTCTTGAGGTGCGTTATAGCTGCAGTCTGAGACTGATGTGTCCTCTTGAGGTGCGTTATAGCTGCAGTCTGAGACTGATGTGTCCTCTTGAGGTGCGTTATAGCTGCAGTCTGAGACTGATGTGTCCTCTTGAGGTGCATTATAGCTGCAGTCTGAGACTGATGTGTCCTCTTGAGGTGCGTTATAGCTGCAGTCTGAGACTGATGTGTCCTCTTGAGGTGCATTATAGCTGCAGTCTGCATTGCATTATAGCTGCAGTCTGAGACTGATGTGTCCTCTTGAGGTGCATTATAGCTGCAGTCTGAGACTGATGTGTCCTCTTGAGGTGCGTTATAGCTGCAGTCTGAGACTGATGTGTCCTCTTGAGGTGTGTTATAGCTGCAGTCTGAGACTGATGTGTCCTCTTGAGATGCGTTATAGCTGCAGTCTGAGACTGATGTGTCCTCTTGAGGTGCATTATAGCTGCAGTCTGAGACTGATGTGTCCTCTTGAGATGCGTTATAGCTGCAGTCTGAGACTGATGTGTCCTCTTGAGATGCGTTATAGCTGCAGTCTGAGACTGATGTGTCCTCTTGAGGTGCGTTATAGCTGCAGTCTGAGACTGATGTGTCCTCTTGAGGTGTGTTATAGCTGCAGTCCAAGACTGATGCATCACCCAACTTTGTGCTTGGCTTGTAATCACTGGACGATAGGGGCACCTATACAACGAGAAACGACACACAGGAAATAAACTTCCTGGCTCCTGATCAATATTGGCTCAGCATTTATCAAATGGAGCCTACTGAAGAGAACTCTGAAGGGTTTTTCAGTGATGAAGAGCCAGCTACAGTCTCGCAACACTAGAGAGAGCTGATGTCATCATCATGCTAGCATCAGCATTAGGGGTGGGACAAAATATCGATACTCACGGTATCGCGATATTTCCACTTGCGATACGTTATCGATACACTGGCACCAAGTATCGATATGTTTATTAATTAATTAATTATTTTTTTATTTTTTTAATAAACAGGCTAAAATATTATGTTGTGTGTGGTAGTTGAAACATAGTTTCAAGTTGACGTTTATTTATGGTAAATGGCCTGCATTTATATAGCGCTTTTATCCAAAGCGCTTTACAATGAGTAGATAGTCTACATTCACCCATTCATACACCAATGGCGGCAGGCTGCCACGCAGGGTGCCTGCACACCATCGGGAGCAAGGAGGGTTAAGTGTCTTGCCCAAGGACACAACGACAGCAGCTGGGAGGGAGCGGGGATCGAACCGCCAACCCTTGCGTCATTGGCCGACCCGCTCTACCTCCTGAGCTAAAGCCGCCCCCTATTTATGTTTGTAGTTGAAACAAAAACATAAATACTGTAGGCTACATGAATGGAAATGTTTGATCATTAATATCTACTTTTAGAAATTATATAGGTAGGTAGGTTATATAGGTTTTCTTGTTTTAATAATAATAATAAAAAGACTTAATGTGTAACTTTTCCTCCGTGGTATCGAAAATGGTATGAGTGAGTGAGTGAACTCTGAGAGAGTTCATGTCAATTCTGCTAATAAATACATAATACCTGCTTCTTGCCTTTTAGGGGTATTTTTTTCTCTTCAGTTACACAGATATCGTGATGTATCGTAGGTTAAATTTCTTCAAATATGTCGATTATCGCAGAATCGCTGTATCGTGATAATATCGTTATCGAGGGCCAAGTATCGTGACCATATCGTATCGTGAGTTACTCCACGATTCCCACCCCTAATCAGCATGCTAGCTAGGCAACAAGGTTAGCTGTTAAATGTCTGTGAATGCATTTTTGAAAATCTAACTTGTTTCATTGTTCAATTTCAACATTTCTGAACAACCCTATGAAATACATTTACAGATAAATGAAAAAATAATAATTTCCACAAAAAAAGATTACCCTCTATGACAGTGGTCCGGTGACCACCAGCGGTCCTTGAATGGGTTCCAGTGTGGGGCAAGTGGCCTCAGCATCGGCGCGGCCCTTCACCTATTTTTATATCAGGGATGTTATGGCCCCAAGAGGCTGTTTAATCAGAGTGAACTCTGTCTAGAACTGAATTAGAGGGCAAGTGTTCTCCCTGTGCCCCCATGCAAAATATGCATAAACACCCACTCCCCCCAGCATTCACACACGCACACACGCACACGCACACGCACATGCACACACACACACACACAAGATGCAGTCCGGCACAGAGAGGGTCGTAAAGTGCTCCCTCTCTCTCTCTCTCTCGCTCTCGCTCTCGCTCTCGCTCTCCCTCTCTCTCTCTCTCTCTCTCTCTCTCCCTTGCTCTCTCTCTCTCCCTCTCTGGACAGAGTGATAGAGGGTGGTGCAGAGGGTAATCAATATGTTTGGGCTATAAATAGCCGGTAGCGCAGTGTGGTGCTAAGGAGGAGGGATGAAGGGGTCATATATTTGATGAGGGGAACCCAGTGCTGCTCAGCATGGGAAATGTTGCTTTGCATTCACAGAGCTTAGCCGGGGACCCACACAGTGTATTAGGCCTATTTGTTACCTGGCACGGCTTTGAAATGGCATTGAAATATAGCAATGCAGCGCGGCGTAAAATCACATGCCATCCGTATTGTGGACGTATGGAAATGATATTTTGGTGGAAATAGATTGTTTGGCTTAATATAAACATACCTTGAAATATACAACACAATGAATAGCAGTGAGTGTTATTACTTTATTGAAATGCAGCACAAACGGCTTTTCCTATTGTAGCCAATATGGGGGTGATATGAGGATGGAAAGGTATTACTGTATATGGGAGAGTCCACCATCTTCCCATTCAAAAAAATCTATGCATTTTAATATTTGCAATTCCATTCCATATAGGTACCCTACCTACAGTATAAGATCCCTAATAGCAATTGAAAACAATAGAATATTGCTATGTTTTAATAACAACAAATGTGTCAAACACAGTTTTCCCCTCAACGCGCGTCTCCCTGATGCGTGTTTACGCACCGGCCGCCGTGGGTGTGCTTAGTTTTCTCACTCACACCTGATTTGGCGTTGGGGGCGGTGTGAAATTAAACTCACCTCTTGGTATTTGGAAAATAGAGGAGCAGGCTCTGGTCACTACCTCTATCATTTGCTCTCATTTCCCAGCCAGCGGCCCGAGTTATGTTCCACTCTTTGATCAATTATCAGAAAGGGGGGAAAATCATTTTACATTTTGTCTTATGTAATATGTACCCCTTGAGCTGTTTTGCCGTGCCAATATTACCCCCTCAGTCGTGCGTGAAAGCTGCTCAAATACCCCTGGTGCACGACATACCTGGCCATAGAACACAGATTCTCAACAAAATAGACACATGGGAGTCTTAAGGATGTGACAAATTATAATTAATCTTAGACTCCAGCGATTTAAACATTGTGATTCATATTCAGTCCACAGTATGGTGATTGATGTCTTATCATCTCCCACAATAAATGCAGAGAAATCCGTCTGGCCAGTTGTGCACTTTGCCGATCTGGGCAACAATCTAGCCGACTGTGGGTTATCTGACAATAGCAGGCCCGTACAACAGAATTACCCGCACAAATTTGCATATCAGTTTTTCCAAATGGACCCAAAAAGCACACACCGACAGAGCAGAGGCTTACGAGATGAGGATTCAGACCGGGGGAAGATAGCGAGGGAGTGTCCCCAAAAAACCTGCTGTGAGTCAACTGCACTAGATTATGATGCAAATGTCAACTGCACTAGATTATGATGCAAAGATGCTGCACCAGAACTGTAATCACAACAGACAAGGCCCCTCAGGGAGCCATGACAGATGTCAGCGTTTGATTATGAATGTCAGCTCTGAGGAGAGGGTCGTCCCAGCTGGCCACCCGGCGACACTCATGCCTTGATTTTTCATCCACACACACAGGCCAACATTTATTTTCCCATTAGTGGCATGTCATCACAGTGTTTACCCATGCTGTCATGTGATCACAGTGTTTACCTGTGTACCCATGCTGTCATGTGATCACAGTGTTTACCCGTGCTGTCATGTGATCACAGTGTTTACCCATGCTGTCATGTGATCACAGTGTTTACCCATGCTGTCATGTGATCACAGTGTTTACCTGTGTACCCATGCTGTCATGTGATCACAGTGTTTACCCATGCTGTCATGTGATCACAGTGTTTACCCATGCTGTCATGTGATCACAGTGTTTACCCATGCTGTCATGTGATCACAGTGTTTACCTGTGTACCCATGCTGTCATGTGATCACAGTGTTTACCCGTGCTGTCATGTCATCACAGTGTGTTTACCCGTGCTGTCATGTGATCACAGTGTTTACCCATGCTGTCATGTGATCACAGTGTTTACCCGTGCTGTCATGTGATCACAGTGTTTACCCATGCTGTCATGTGATCACAGTGTTTACCCATGCTGTCATGTGATCACAGTGTTTACCCGTGCTGTCATGTGATCACAGTGTTTACCCATGCTGTCATGTGATCACAGTGTTTACCCATGCTGTCATGTGATCACAGTGTTTACCCATGCTGTCATGTGATCACAGTGTTTACCCATGCTGTCATGTGATCACAGTGTTTACCCATGCTGTCATGTGATCACAGTGTTTACCCATGCTGTCATGTGATCACAGTGTTTACCCGTGCTGTCATGTCATCACAGTGTTTACCCATGCTGTCATGTGATCACAGTGTTTACCCATGCTGTCATGTGATCACAGTGTTTACCCATGCTGTCATGTGATCACAGTGTTTACCCATGCTGTCATGTGATCACAGTGTTTACCCATGCTGTCATGTGATCGCAGTGTTTACCCGTGTTGTCATGTGATCACTAGGGCTGGGCGATATGACCAAAATCTCATATCCCGATATAGGTTATTTTATATCCCGATAGCGATATATATCACGATATTGCATATTTTCTGTAAATTCTATTTATAGTTTATATAAAATGACCACATGGCCATTTATTTATGTAGCAGTTAAACCAGTTAAAATGTTGTCAAACCTCACAAAGGATACATGCATTCAGAATACAGATTAGCATGGCTATTCTTTACAACACAAATAATAATAATTAGTTGCAGGGCAGTAGAATGAAACACAAACTGAACCACACCACCAGTTCGATTTTCAAAGAGGACACTAGCATTTGCTATTGATGCGTTTGATTTAAGCACCAATTTGGAATCATATCTAAAAGCGGCCACTAGGCGGCAGTATTTCTTTAGTCAATGTCAAAATACCTACATGTTCAGTAGAAGAAGAATAAAACGGTAGAAGAAGAACAACAACGTTAACCAACACAATTCACCCAGGGAAAGCTAAAAGCTAAAGCTAACGATAGACGTTTTGTTGTCGGCCCTCAAGGGATTTCCTTGGGATGATGAGAGGAGATGTTTTGCCAGGTTTAATGTTAGGAGGACACACGCAAATATGGATCAAACGCGGACTTAACACAGCGCAAATGCCTGGGTAGGCTAGGCGGACGGAGTGGAGGTAACATCTCCCTGCTCTTTAGCCTGCTCACCAGGCTGATTTGTGCAAGGGGGCTTGTTGACACAGAGTCTGGTGCATGTGTGGACTGTGTGGACGTGAGTAAAAAAGAAAACAGAATGAAGAAAGCACAGCGTCATCCAAATGACGGACAATATTGCCGTAAAGAGTGTGATTTGCAACACAACGATATAAACGATAGAGCATCATATCAGACGAAATACATTTTCTATCGTCCAGAAGAAATATATCGTCATAGTGACAGCCCTACAGTGTTTACTCGTGCTGTCGCCGCCTGATATTTCATAATGATCTTCTGATTGATGATCTCTAATGAACGTGTTTGAGGGAAAACTCCACTTGGAGTTGTTGGGGGTTATAATAATAAGAGTTTTATTAATAATAATAATAATAATAATAATAATAATAATAATAATAATAATAATAATAATAATAATAATACGAGTTGGGGCTTTTAATCAAAGGCAACAAAAGTGATCAGACAGATAGCTCAGTTAAACAAGAATGCAAGAATGGTCTGCTGGTCATTTTGGACAATTGAATGATCAACTCTTCACATGTGGCTGATGTTAGAATTTTGACAAATCTATGCAAATAGGCTGTGACAAAGTCGGTGAGACCGCCTTTCACTTGCCACTTGTCCGTTATGTTCACATTATACAGTACAGTACATCTAATTTCTATGTGTGTGTTCAGTTGGCTACACTTTACCATTGCTTTAGTAACATTGCACTTAATAGTATCCCAGTTAAGTTAGAGCAAACACACATATTGGATTTTACATGGACACCCCCCCCCCCCGCCCACCCCCCATGCATCACTTAAGGACTGGACATTTTACATACGTAGACTTATTACATCACTGTTTCCATCACTATATGTCACTTTAAAAGGTCTTTTACTTTGTACTTTATAATTTGAAGATTGCCGACTGTCTGCTTCATTGCTACTGTATTTGTTGTTTGCTGTTGCTGTGATCACTGTGCTGCATACTGCACAAAGACAAATTGCTTGTTTGTAATGTGTTTACTCAGTATGGCTATTAAATTAATATTGGATCTTGAATCTTAATTTAGTTTCAATTACCTTTATTCTTTTGCAACTTAAAAGATTGTTTAGTAGTTTGTTCTTTGTCCATACCCACTGAGCAATAGATGTCTTTAGCTGTGATATGATTAGACCAGGATTTTGGGTCTACTTTTAGCCGGGTTTTACACCATGTTTTAAAGACTTCAATAGATATTTAATACAGCACGGTGGCTCAGTGGTTAGCACTGTTGCTTCACAGCAAGAAGGTCCCAGGTTCGAACCCTGGACCGTCCCAGGTCCTTTCTGTCTGGAGTTTGCATCCGTCCTTCTAAAAATACAAAAGTGAATTAAATTTAATTAAATTTAATTAACTTAATTTGACCCTTCGCCTAATTCAATTGAGGCCCTTCAAGGTGGACCGTAAATTTCTTGACATTTTTCCTGCATATTCAAGCCGAGTTGCCGTGTAATCCCTCGGCATGGGGGCAACAGCCGTTGCACAAAAGAGCGTGAAGGACGAACACGATCAATGTGGCGAGCCAAAGGACAGGTGGGGAGGTCGACGGGCTCGCATGGAAAGAAAAACAAACAAAAACTATTTCAAGGTCAAGTGTGTGAATGAGGGAGACAAAAATCCCCATCTGAGCTGCGTTATTCAGCAAGTTGAACCCGCTCCTTATTTCCATAATAAACCATTCACAGAGTTTCATTATCGGAAACTCTGTGCATGGTTTAGCCCGGCATCTCTCGGCCTGTCTCGGAGGGGAGTCCCCAGATGGGGGTCCGCTGCTGTGGCCTGGTGGGTGGGCCCGTCCCCCGCGTGGCCTGCTCTCACGCTCTCAGTCACTATGCTGGTGGCTGGGGGCTGGGGGGGCGGGTCGCGTGGGGGCTGGGTCCGCCTGGGCCGCAGCAATTGGCCCCTAGCACAACGACCTCACAAGGTTCCTCCTCAGCCAAGTCACTGGGGCAATCCATGCGGCGATCCATATGGTGGAAAGGTTTTCTTGCGTTCACTGGGGGTGAGGGGGTGCCGCTGTGTCCCGGCCTGGCCTTCCCTCCCACGCCATATGTGGGCGGGGGCCGGGTCGGGGGGCATCGGTGCTCTTCATCACTGGTCGAGG
>NC_139625.1:20836133-20860067 GCF_964638095.1 Poromitra crassiceps | reverse complement strand
AGACCCTGTCCAACCTCAAACCCAAGCCCTTGGTGGCACACGAGCTGAACATGAGAGACAATAACATCCACGCCATCAAAAAGAACCAGCTGATTGGCTACTCCAGCCTCAACCTGCTCGATCTGGGCGGGAACAACATCAAGGTGATTGACAACAGCACTTTCCAGAACCTGACCGAGTTGAGGTGGCTGTATTTGGATAAGAACTATCTGGATACGGTGCTGGCAGAGATGTTCGTGGGCCTTCTCAATCTGGAATATCTCAGTTTGGAATACAACGACATCCAGCTCATCGTGGCTGGCGCGTTCAGCCCCATGCCAAATCTGAGGGTTTTGTTCCTCAACAATAACTTGCTGAAATCTTTACCTGTGGATGCTTTCCTTGGGATTTCTCTATCCAAAATTAGCCTGCATAATAATTATTTCACCTATCTCCCCGTGGCTGGTGTGTTAGACCAGCTCAATTCAATCATCCAGATCGATTTGCACGGGAACCCGTGGGATTGCGCGTGCAACATCGTGCCCTTCAAGCAGTGGACGGAGAAGCTGGGGGCGGACGTGATCGTGAGCGACCTCAAGTGCGAGTCCCCAGAAGAGTTCTGGAAGCGCGATTTTCGCCACGTCCGAAATGACCGCATGTGCCCCAAGCTCTACGACGGCATCTCGCCCACCTCCCCGGCCAAAAACAGCACCATCACCGTGGACTCGGGGACGCGCTCAAACTCATATTTGGAGCCAAACCGCGTCTCCATCTCGGTGCTCGTCCCCGGGCTGCTGCTGGTGTTCGTCACATCCGCGTTCACCGTCGTGGGGATGCTCGTTTTCATTTTGCGCAACCGCAAGAGGTCAAAGCGGAGGGACGGGAACTCCTCGGCCTCGGAGATCAACTCACTGCAGACGGTGTGTGACTCGTCTTATTGGCACAGCGGTGGGCCGTACCACGCGGACGGGGGCGCGCACCGGGGCTTCGACTGCAGCGCACACCTCTCCACGACAAATGACGCCTAAAAGGGACTCTCCAGTCTAGTACAGAGGGACTCTCCAGTCTAGTACAGTAAGCCTGGATTACAAACAGTCACACAGAGAGACTGACGTACACAAGTGACTAAGATGAGTCTCTTTCATTACGTTTTCTTTTCATTATAGACCTATACAGACTTGTTTATTATTATTTTTTGGTTTTTCTCCAGTTGAACCAAGTCAGTCTGCTGCACAGGCCCCCATACTGTAATATATGTATATGCCAAGCCCCCCACCCCCCTGGCTAAACCCCTCCCTCCCTACTCCTCCTCCCAGTACTGCTATTTGCCGCAATCAGACTACGGATCTGTGTGAGACAGAGAGAGGGGAACACAGAGTGAGAGAGAGAGAAAGGGAGAGAGGGAGAGAGAGATATGTAGTAGAAGACCAGGGGAATGGTGCACGAACGCATGAATGTAACTGTAAATACTTGGACCGATGTATCATATTCTGCATGATGATATTTCGCATGGTTTCAACACACCACACACGAGGAACCATATCCACCTTAACCAACAAAGAAGCCAACTCGACCCTTATTTCATGTTCTATCAATATGACGATTATATATAGATATTAAGAATTATATATGACTATTACAAAGTGCCATTTCTCTATTTTTTGTGAACCTGCAGTTAGGATTTGTATTTGTTGTTTTAAAACTTGTTTGGAGAAAAGATGGAAAAAAAATAGAACAGATAATGATGACTAATTCGGAAAGGAGTGACGCAAGTGAAGCTGTCAGTGCATGTTCTCTTTTCTTTTTTTCTTTTTGTTTGTTTGTTATCATTTGATTGTTGATAAATATTGGGGTTATTTATACCGTACTAGTTGGTGCAGATTAAAACCACGTCTGCGCAGTCATCATCTCCTTTATGAATGTAAACTGTGTTATTTTATGGTGTGCCAATTGTTGACTTTCAGATATTCAGACATGCAGATGAGCATGACCAATTAACGTCACTCAGATGCATATGCTGCAAAGTTAATGTAGCTAAAATAACAGTTCCGTGGTTTTGTGTGTCAATGAATATAGCCTGCTTTGGGTGAGAGGAAGAAAAAAAATAACCATTTAAATGGGGGGTTTATACCATCATATTTTTTCAACAACTAAGCAAAGAAGTGTTTTCAATTGAGCTATGTAGGTACAATTCGATCTCTGTACAGAGCGCAGGTAGACTGATATAGACTAGAATGCTTTTTTAATGTCATAAAAAAAGTATTCCTCCACAAAAAGAACCTTATGGCTATGATTCACTTTCATTATATTGTGAGCTTTTGTAAAGCCATCTAATCTTGTCCAAATAAGAGAACTGAAACTCACTGTATTTACTACAAAAATGTGCTTGAAATAGACTGTTTTGGGTAATTCTTGCATTCTAACAGTGTCCATTGAGGGGAGATAGAGGATAGGAGAGGCCATGGGGCTGTATGACAAGAACACAGCATGTGGCCCAGTCCACAGTGATACGGTGTCTCCTCCACTGGGGGGGAAAACAAGGCACAAGCAGGTATTTATATATAATAATGCAAGATACCATTTTCAAATCGGCATTTTGAACTTGAGATCTTCTTTTATTTTTGAGGGGGAGTGGGGTGGGCATGGGGGGTGGAGCATGGTTTTTGTGGGCTCATGAAAAACAATGCCATGATTGAATACTTGTTCTGCAGAGCTCAGCTGCCGCGGGTCTGCTGCTTAGTTAGCCTATACTGCTTTTTACTGAGGAACAAACATAAAAAAGAGCATTAAAATAAAGGTGGTGGCATACTTCCAATATAACATATCCCCCCCCCCCCCCCCACCCAAAAGAAAAAGAAAACAAATCACCTTCTCTGCAGTATCGGATACAGATGCAAGGAATGTGCAATCTTTTTAAAATGTAGAATTCCAGTGCTGACCACGTATGTTTTTGCTTTGCAATTGATTTTGTGTTGTTCTTTTTAGAGCTCCTCCTACACACAATTCGGCTCAAAGATGCCATGGCCAAGACGAAAGTGTACAGTTTGACTTGAGATGGGTTTACACTCCCACCCCCACCCCCACCCCTCTGCCCCCTCTCTCCCCTGTCTAATGCTAACACAACAGGCCTGCCGTCTCTCCCCTGTCTCATGCTAACATAGTAGGCCTGCCATCTCTCCCCTGTCTCATGCTAACATAGTAGGCCTGCCGTCTATCCCCTGTCTCATGCTAACATAGTAGGCCTGCCATCTCTCCCCTGTCTCATGCTAACATAGTAGGCCTGCAGTCTCTCCCCTGTCTCATGCTAACATAGTAGGCCTGCCGTCTCTCCCCTGTCTTATGCTAACATAGTAGGCCTGCAGTCTCTCCCCTGTCTCATGCTAACATAGTAGGCCTGCAGTCTCTCCCCTGTCTCATGCTAACATAGTAGGCCTGCAGTCTCTCCCCTGTCTCATGCTAACATAGTAGGCCTGCAGTCTCTCCCCCAGTAAGCAGACTATAGCGCTGTCCCAAGGTGCTGAATCACTTTCCCACAGTCTCTTTTTGCCTTGCCTCTCCCCCTCCCTGCCTGCGTGTTTGTGCGCTCATGAGAGAATAAGAGAGAGAGAGATGTGTGATCTTTTTGCATGTACATATCGATACCCCTTACTTCCCCAAATGCCCCCCCCCCCCACCCGCCCCTTGCTCATCCCACCCCACCTCCACGCCCCTCCCCCACCACAATGTAATCAGGCACAGCTTGACCTTGGGGACTAATATCTCAGCAGATCTGTGACAAAACACTCGTCATCATTTCCCACATTATGTCCAATCGCCTTGTCTCCCCTCCCGTCCTCTCCCCCCTTCCAATGTCCTGCTTTCTGTCCAATCACAGGGGGATTGGGTAACTATATGTCTCTTCTGTGGAGTATTATTACTGTGACACAGCCCATTGATGATTTGTCATAATTTTCAAAAACGCTGTGTTTCAAAGTTACATTTATATGCTTTGCGATATTTGACCTGCTTCTATTTTGTTAAATAAAGTGTGGTTGAGGTTGAGTAAAAATGATGTTTGGTTTGAAGACATTTTGTTAGATTTGACTGAAGTTGAGCAAGTTGGTGAAAGGGTAATGAGACATTCGCCTATTTTTGTGTATACCTTATATCCTGAAGTGTCTGCAAATGCTTACGTGAGTTATGCTGCCTTCTATATTTGTTCATCAATATGGATTTCTAATGTTCTAGCTGATTTGCAATGTCTTCAAAATATATATACATTTTGCAATCTTCAGTTGTTGGTCCCAGCCGAAGGCCTTTCAGCTACCAGCCGGCTGGAGCTGAAACGATAAACTTTGTTACACCATAAGGGACATTGTTTATTGCTTATCTTGACTGTTTATTAAGAGGTTGAATTAAGTTAAGTTAAGTTTAAGTATATTAAGTTAAGTTTCTGTTCAACTTTGTTTAATCTGCCATTGCAAGGTCCCTGCGCCAAATGAAGAGTGCTGCATCAGTAACGTGGATGTCCTTTCTATTTCTGCTCCAGTAAAAGAGAAATTCTTATCATGATAGGCTGAGTTTATATTGCATTAAATATTCTGACTCAGTCAAATATAACTTCTTATCGTGATAGGCTGAGTTTATATTGCATTAAATATTCTGATTCAGTCAAATAGAACTTCTTATTGCGATAGGCTGAGTTTATATTGCATTAAATATTCTGATTCAGTCAAATAGAACTTCTTATTGCGATAGGCTGAGTTTATATTGCATTAAATATTCTGATTCAGTCAAATATAACCTATTGTGAAAGGCTGCGTTTATATTGCATTAAATATTCTGATTCAGTCAAATATAACTTCTTATCGTGATAGGCTGAGTTTATATTGCATTCAATATTCTGATTCAGTCAAATAGAAGTTCTTATCGTGATAGGCTGAGTTTATATTGCATTAAATATTCTGATTCAGTCAAATATAACTTCTTATAATGATAGGCTGAGTTTATATTGCATTAAATATTCTGATTCATTCATCAGGATTCTTGGATATTGAAAATCTTGGATATTGGTTGCTGCTGCGAACCCCAGAGAGAAAATTACACGTTTAGAATTTTAATGTATGCTGCAGTGCTTGGATCATTAACCCATATCCATAACAAACATTAACAAACACCGAAAATCCCAATAGAAGACTGTAAATGTATTATTTTCCTTGTGGGGGTTAACCTAGAATCCAAGATAAGTATCCAAGATATCTGGGGGAAAAGGGATTTAATAAGGATTCTGATTGATTAATCAGATGCCATTACTTTATCAATAATTATATCCAATAGCACTATATAGCAGTGTTTTTCAACCTTGTTTGTGCCAAGGCACTCCTTTGACATTGAAAAAAATCCCACGGCACACCGCCATCTCAAATGTTACAAAATGAAACATCGTTTTGACCCCCGCTTGTAATGGGCTCTTCATCCGGGTTATAGGTCTCGAAGACTTTGATTGGGAGGATCAAGTCCACAGTCTGTATTTTTCCTCTTCAAATATTTACCCATCTTTGTTGTTAACATTGTCACTTGTTCTAACCGTGTCTACCTGCATCTCTTTCTCTATATTGTTTGAAATCTACCAGATCATTATTACGCTACAAATCGCATTCTCGCCACCCACAGGCATAGACTCTATGGTAGCACTACTCTTCTATGCCTGTGGATGGCGACAGTGCTCAAGAGAGCTGTATGAAATGGCGCAGCTTAACATTAATTTTTTATTTGTACACACTACAGTATAGTGTGCCACGAAAAACACTGCACTATGCAATGCATTGTCTTGCAAAGGTTAGGGGTTTGATTCCCACTGTGGCAATTGAATGTATATCGTACTTTTTTATGGAAAAAGGCAAATGCCATTAATTTTCAAACAGCAGAAAGCAGACAGAAAATGGTCTTCTACATTGGCGCTGCAATCGGTGCTGTGTTGGACCCATTCATTAATACAACAGGTAACAACTGCTGAAAACCCAATGAAGAGTAGCCTCTTTACCATGCTGGGCCCACACTGTTGTGGCCCAGCAGGCCTGCCGTAGCCGGTGTGATAGTCCCCCCGAGGAGCTGGCAGTGATGCAACACTTCCAGCAGGCATAACATCATCCACACACCTCATAACACTTAGCTTTATGTAAGTCGTGATGGCACCGCTTCCCTATCAGCCTGGCCCGTTTAATCCTGAGGGTATAAACAAATAGAAGTGGTCCATTTTGCTCTGTATTTGGAAGCTGTGTTTCCATGGCTTTAGAGCGACTCACAGGAAATGTGTACCCTGTGGATGTTCCGTGTTATTGTCAGGAATTGTTATTTACCCATCAAATGGAATTCCAACATTATTGGCCGTTTTTCCTCATCTCCAGTTTCTCTGCTGCTTCACACACGCCCTTCGCTGTTATTAATTGCGTTGTAAGTGACATTAGATAATGTTGGATTGGTTTGTTTTTGTTTTGTTGCTGAAAAATAGACTCCTTGTTGTTTTAATGTAATAACTTTGATAGCTGCTTACTAGGTCCCAGGGATTTGATGCAAACTGTGCAGCAGAAACACAAATAATGAATATTTGAAATGATACTGTCTGTCATTTGCTATGTCTGGTCTCCAAGTTATGTCGATGCAGAGATGACAGTGAGGGTGGTGCAGAAAACAGCCTGTGCATCATGTAAAAGGATGGTGTGAGTGAGAATGAGTGGGAAAAATCACTCTGCAAAAGCCAGGATTCTTGCTTTAATTTGGGGAAGACTGTCAAGATTCTTGCTTTAATTTGGGGAAGACTGTCAGGTCATTCGAGAGCTGGTGGTCAGAGGCAATTTTGTAAAAGTCCCAAATGATTTCAAGGTTGGCTATTAGCCTTTGGTGTTAGGTTTGATGAGAAGTCCCATGTGACACGTTGAGGATTTGCCAGTAGTACACTTCCATTCGGCCATCACAACCCTTGCTGCTACTATTAGACTCAGGGGGTCTGTAGTAGTGATTACCTGGCATATCTCCAGGGATTTCTTGGTGTTATTCCCAGATATTATTATTAGCCCATCCACCGCAAAGCACTTAGCCTATAAGTCTCAGTGGTTGGGTTTTATTAGTGCTTATGTTGTCGGTGAGCCACAGTGGTTATGAAATGTGTTCTGTTCTTGAATGTTGCTCTTGGATTCAGTGCTGGAGGTTGAGTTTGGTGTTAGTGTGAATGCACTGGGCCAGAGGTATACAACCTTTTTTAGCATGGGAGGAAATATAACAAGGAGTCCAAAAATAAATACAGTTTATTTAGAAATGTGATAAAGTAGGTATTATTAGATTATGTCATCATTAAGCTTGTTAATGCAGCTTTCAATAAGCAAAGTTACATCAAATTCACATCTCAAATCTGATTAAATTGCATCAAAATAGTAGTATCGAAACTTCTCCAGTCAAACAATACCTGCATTCGATCCTTTTTGTATTGTATACAGATCTAGGGAAAAAATGACTATTTGCATGGTTTTGCTCACAGCCGATCACCACAAGTGTTCTTTGATTTAATGCAATGTGTGATTGGCCCACTACCGCATCAGCTACAACCCATCCAGTCTGTGGTGCTGAAGCCAAGCACAGTGATGGAGTTGGTAGATTCCTTGCCTATCGCGAGGGGCACAGGTTCGCATCCTCGTGTTACCTCCAGCTTGGTCGGGCTGGTGTCTGCGGGAGGGAAGCCGGATTGAGGGCATTGTCCTGGTCACTGCACCAGCGCCTCCTCTGGTGGGTCGGGGCACCTGTTCGGTGCGGAAGGGAACTGGTGGGAATAGCGTGATCCTCCCACGTGCTACGTCCTACTGGTGAAGCTCCCCGCTGTCAGGTGAAAAGAATTGGCTGGCTAATGCGCATGTGTCACAGGAAGCGGTGCTAGTCTCGGCTCTCCCCAAATTGGCAGAGGGTGGAGCAGCGACCAGGGCAGCAGAGGGAAGAATTGGTCAAGTACAATTGGGGGGAAATATTGAAAAAACATAATAATATTTTTTAAAGTACTCCCTCGATATCGATATCGCTTTAAGCGTACTGCTTGATACTGGTATCGTAATTTTTTAAACGATACCCAGCCCTTAGTAAATCTTTAAAGGGCCAAAGAAAATGTTTAGTGGGTCAAATTGAGCCTGCAGCCCCGCTGTAGTCTTTTAATACACAGTGTCACTTTGTTCAAGAGCTGCTCATTAGTCTTGTGTGTGTGTGTGTGTGTGTGTGTGTGTGTGTGTGTGTGTGTGTGTGTGTGTGTGTGTGTGTGTGTGTGTGTGTGTGTGTGTGTGTGTGTGTGTGTGTGTGTGTGTGTGTGTGTGTGTGTGTGTGTGTGTGTGTGTGTGTGTGTGTGTGTGTGTGTGTGTGTGTGTGTGTGTGTGTGTGTATAGGCTTTGTATTTATACAGTCTTGCATCAACTGAACTAGAGGGGATTGCTTGAGGAATATTTAACTTAGTTTGTGACTGAATAACATAGACACTGACAGGACTGTGCCAAAACAACAAATCTATGCAATATACTGTACTTGTATTTGTGAAAAAAAAAGGATATTGTTCTGAATATTATCTGTTATGTGTCTAAAAGTAAAATGTGAGAAAAATGGGTTTAAACATTACACAACATATTTTCTACAGAGGAATTCAACCAAAACCATAAAAATAAATATGTTCCCTTTTGTTTTATGAAAATAATCACTTAAAATCTCAAAATACCTGCAAAACTCATTTTTGACCTTCTTTGGCTCATTACCAACAATGGCTGAGTTTCCCAACAAAGAAGCTTCTTAAGAGTTAAGAAGCTTCTTAAGGAGTTAAGAAGGCTCCAAAGAAGTGTTTCCCAAACGCCTTCTTAACAGAAGAGAAAAATAAAAAAAATAGAAGGCTCTTAAGAAGCATCTTAACTGGAGCTGTCCACCATCTCGATGTGAGAGGTCCTCTGCGGCCCATTAGATGGCACTCTGAGCCCACCAGTGGGCCACGACTCAGTGGTTGAGAAACACTGTTGTAGAATAACCTAATCATGGTCCCCTTAAACTTTATTAAACATTATTTATTTCAGACATGGACTGCAGTTCAAATTGCTTTATATACACAGCATACAACAAAACAGAGAAACGCTACAGAATTTAAGCGACCTTGGGTTCTGTGAAAGGTGCTATATAAATCCACAACATTATAAAAGGAATCCATTCTGATTAGAGGAATATAGCCTACGGTAAAACATTTAAAACACAAGTAACCATACATAGAGGGGAGATTTTCAAGTGTTCCCCAATTTTAAACACTAAAGGGTGCATGAAAGAAAGGAAAAAGGGAAAAACACAAGAGGAACAGTGGACACAAGTATCTCCTTTTGCCTGACGCGGCTGGATCTGCCAGTGTTTTGTCATTAAGAAGGTGTTAAGAATGCCCCAGACCCTTCTTACAAAACCTTCTTAACGAAAGATCATCTTAGCGCTAAGAAGCTTTTGGGAAACGCAGCCTTCTTAACGGAAGATAATTGGAAGATAATTTTAGGCTAAGAAGCAATCGGGAAACACGTTGGCTTCGTTGGCTTCTAACGGGAGCCTTATGAAGGGTCAAAGAAGCTTCTTAGCGCTAAGAAGCTTTTGGGAAACGCATGCCTTCGTAAAGAAGCAATTGGGAAACGCGTTTGCTTCTTAAGGGGGCCTTAAGAAGGGTTAAATTAGCTTCTTAGCGCAAAGAAGCTTTTGGGAAACCCAGCCATTGTGTGTAGCAGCGACATGTCAAGGGTTCTCCCAGGCCGCCACACATTTGGGGTGGCTGTGTATTATTATTATTCTTCTTCTTTTTTACCAATACCCTCTCAAAAAAATGCATCTCCACTGCTGCAGGTGTCCAGACATGTGGGGAGATAAATCAAGTCGTTCAAATCATTTTGAAACATGATATTCTCCCGTGGCTGCCAGGCGGGCTACTGCGGCCAACGCTTTACACTAATTGAAAGGATCTCAACTCATAATTGAGGCAGATCTGGTGTCGAGCGGCTGCACTCTGGCCTGCGTCAAACCGCCGAGCAAGCCTTTCATCAAGAGGAATGAGCGAACTACCGAGTGTTTCCTCCAGCTCTAAGTAATCTCTTCTTCCAGCCCCCACTTATCGATTATCTCATTGATTTGATTTAGCGGCCACATGCTCTCTGGCGTTTGAGGCATTATGTGGCTCTCTACCTGATTACGCCACTCGAATGGGAGCTAGCAGCACAAAGCTGAATGGAGTTTGTTTGCAGACTTAAGTCTTAAAGTGAGGGAGGTCTAAGCTTTGCTCAGAGACCGGGGGGACGCGGTTCAGAGTTGTGCGACACGCTTAATTTCTAATGGACTTCTGAGGACCGTCTGAGGTTAATAGCATTATTTCAACGCACCCACGTGAATGCACGATTGTGCGTGCGCACATACACACACACACACACACACACACACACACACACACACACACACACACACACAAACAGACACACACACACACACACACACACACACACACACACAAACAGACACACACACACACACACACACACCAAACCTCTCTCTCTCTCACACACACACACACACACACACACACACACACACACACACACACACACACACACACACACACACACACACACACACACACACACACACACAAACAGACACACACACACACACACACACACACACACACACACAGACACTTCTAGCTGTGAGGCGACAGCGCTTACCACTGCGCCGCCGTGACCCTCGACTGTGTTGATTATACCCATAATGAGCTGCTGGTAGCCAAGGAGCTCGAGGATAGTCTTGCTCACATCCTGTTCAAATCCTTGTTTAAAAGAAACCCCTTTAGATAGGACACATTGTAAGTGTGTTGTATCAAAGCCATAATAACCTTGAGGCCAAACAAACCTTCTCGGGTTCCATGTTTGAAAGATGGAAGTATAGCATTGACACAGTTGGACCTGGACATGGTGCTTGACAACATGTTTAAAAGATGGAAGTATAGCATTGACACAGTTGGACCTGGACATGGTGCTTGACAAAACATCCTCGTGATATCTGTCAGGTATTATGTGTGGTGTTGTCTTTCAATAGGAGATATCTCCCATTTGAAAAAGCAGACCTAATTCAGTCAGGAAATTCTCTGATCGTAAGGGTCAAAGACACAGGGCGTGGCAATATGGTCCTGTCATAAGACTCGATAAACAGTGGCGAGTAAATGCAGTTAGTGTGATGGAACAGAGCAGGTGGAGCATGCAGTGGAAGGCAGGAGGGGAGGGTGGCGTCAGCCTCCAAGCAGCCGCAGTTTGACTGTATTACAGCACAGAGCGAGACGCTGAGGTTCACCACCTTGTTACCCGTGTTCGATTGGTTTGATTAGCTGATTACATTATAGTGTTGGGAAAGTTACTGAAAATTGGTAATTAGTTACAGTTACTAGTTACTTCTCTCAAAAGGTAATTTAATTACTTTAAAGTTACCAGTTACTTCAAAGTAATTAGTTACTAGGGAAAGTAACTTTTGCGTTACTTTTAAAAGTCCGCTTCGATTGTTATTAATGCACACATTATGTTAGTGTTGCTGTGCCACAGTGTGGCATTGAACATTCGCTTATTGGGGAGGCTTATAGCCTATCAAGGTCATTAGCCTCTGGGGCTCTGGCTGCAGCTCTCTCCCCGGACTAGGTCTGAGGATCAGAAACTGGGTAATCCTCTGAAGTTGTCCGTTATTTTCATGTCCTAAAGTAACTAGTAACTAGCCCAGTTACTATTTTAGTAACTGTAACTGAGTTACTGAATTTGAAAAAGTAATTAGTTAGATTACTAGTTACTGAAAAAAGTAGTTAAGTTACAGTAACTAGTTACTTAGTAACTAGTTACTCCCAACACTGAATAACTAAATGTTTTTAGAGCACAGGGACTAAGGTTTATTTTGCAAATTGGGGGGATTCCCGCCCTTATATGCTTCACATGGGGGGGGGGGGGGGGGTTACACTTTGGGGAGAGATGATCCGGGTGTCAGGTGACCACATGGGTCTTTGAGCGGCTTCGACGGGGCCCCAACGAATTGATGGATTGATTACCATTATTTAATTTACAAGAAGCTAACAAAGAATGGCTATTTCGCATCTCGCACACTACGGGGGCTCGATTCCTAGGCTTAACCGCTCCGGGCTCGCTAGCTCGGGCATTGCGTGGCCTCACCTACCCTGCAGCTCAACCGCTGTGTGGGCTCACTTGCCCTTAGGACATCTAACAAAAACATTTTCAGATTGCCCAAGGGGGCAATTGTAACACTGACTTCTTGCCTTAAATTGAATATTATAGTCTTGTCCTCGGTGAAAATATATCCATTGGGTGTGAGGACCCAAATGCAGAACAGAGAGGCAGCAGGCAAGGTCTTAGGTGCAACAAAGGTCTTTACTTGAAGGTCATAACAGGAACAAAACAACAAGGAACTAGCGCACAGCTAGACTAAAGACAAGAACTCACTAGAACAGGGTGGACCATACCCAGAGACAGAAAACAATGACTCAACAAGGACTACACACAGACTGAGACAATACAGTGTATATACAGTATATATACTGGCTTAAAATTCCCGGATGTGTTCTCGACATGCCCGAGGATGCTCTGGTTGGTGAATTGTTGGCACATATCCCAGCATTCATTTCGGCATAAGCGGAGGCAGAACGCAGCAGAGAAGACGCCATAAGCTCCGGGAAGTTTTTTTACAATTTAAATTTTATTTCATCACTAAATTAATTTCTGACCTACAAGCAGGCTAGTAGGTTTCAACAAGTGCCACTTTACGAACATTTACAGTATGGCGAAAAATGGCAAAAATGCTTCAGAGCACAATTCAAACATCTCAAACTGCCAACAGCGTTATGTGTGCTTGTGACCTAGCAAGTTAATTCTTCCAAGAACGACTAGCAAGAACGTTCTCCCCAAGAACACAAGAACAAGAACGCATTCTTGGTATTGAGAAACGGCTAAGGACTCTACAGACAAGAAATAACTGCACCTCAGGTTGACTTGCATTACAGTAAAACTACACGAAACGTAAATACCTATATACACTAGGGGTGTCACGACACACTCAGTTCACGATAACGATATGATACGTAATTTTAACAATACTTTTTTTGCGATCGATTTGTAAGTTGAGGGGGCATCCTCCACGCTAATTTCACCATTTTCATCCTCCGCGTCTTTAACGACCCTCGTCTGTTCAAACAAAGCAATGAAAAGGAGAGCGAGCATGCAATCAGATGCAGATCAGTGCCACCATGTTCAGCTTCTTTTTCTCGCGATATGAGATTTCATCTCAACGATACATATTGTCACATTTTGATATCGCGATATATCGTGGGACGATATATTGAGACATCCCTAATATACACATTTAAATAAACCTAAATATATATATAGAAATCAAAGTCATGCAATAGGTGTCTCCTCTCTTTCCAAACTGCAGATGCTTAACCATTATGAGAAGCCAGAGACAAACTGCTGAGTGGGTGAAAGCTTATCACAGCATGAACTCTATAGAACAAATCACCTTTCTTTACAGTCACAATTTTTTTTTTTTTTTTTTTCCCATCTTTATTTTACCAGGAAAATTACTTGAGATCCAAGATCTCTTTTTCGAGTAAGACCTGGCCAAAATGGCAACATCCATAAAAACAAAAAACAACAAGACGGAAGCACAACAACAACATAAAAGGCAATACAGTCATGAGGAGAATTGAATGTGGGTCGGAGCAGTTAAGAAAAAGGAATGAGAAAAAGGGGGTTGGGTGGGGAGGGGTTGTATACAAGATATTAAAAACACTTTATACAGAAAAGCAGTGACATTGACCCATCACATTCTTTAAAAAGTCCGCGACTTGAGTTTTAAAATCAGGAAAGGTGATGAGGTAAGCTACTGTAGTTTTAGGGTTTTTTGCAGTTCATTCCAGGCAGAGGGAGCAGAAAACATGAAGGCCCTTTTCCCAAACTCTGTGCGAGTTTTGGGTACTGAGGCATGAAGGAAGTCCTGAGAGCGTAAACTATAAGATGGGTTTGATGTGATGGAGATGTAGGAGCAGAGATAAAGGGGGAGCTTACCGGTGATTGCTTTATAAATGATTAAAGGTCCACTGAGTTTTGAGTCAACAGGCACTGACATAGTTTGCATCAGACACAATGTACCCAGAGGCAGCTCCTATGGATCTACACACAGGACGACAACAGAGCCTGGTGTTACAGTCATCTTATACAGTGAGGTCAAGTTTCAAAAATGGTCGCACTACATTAGCTACTATGGGGACTAACATCATCACACGTCATGAATACATTTGGGCTCATCGAATCCACAAGGGAATACCCGGGTATACCCAATTTATGCAATTCCACAACTGTTTAGGGACCCCACTATGCAGAGATATTCAAATCAAATTGGCAAAAATAACACATTTATACTGCATGCAAAAACTGCATGGGATTAGCATAAAGTGGGCCTGTCAGTATAAAGGGGAGACTCGTGGGTACATATGCAAATTATAGCATGCTTGATTCATCTTGACACCTGGTTGCATCGCTTCTGAAATAAGATTAATCGGTTGTGCGATGTGTTTTTATGTAATTACTTAAATTGCATGAAACTAGAATTGAACCATAGTGAAATGTAAAGCACACATTTACATGCAGCAGACCATGTTGATTTTGTGCACTATGACCAGGCTTTTATACAGTGTGTCAAAATAGAAATGCGGTGGGCCTATGGAAGTGGGAGCAGCTGACGGGTCTGCAGGAGAAGAGCTCTTACTGAGGCTGTTACGTGTCATTGTTGGCCTAAACATGCAACGATGGCTTGACTCACGGACGAAACAATTTGCCCGTAGAGAAGCGACAGCCACACGTAAAAGAGCCACACAGCGTGAAAGAGATGGTGGCGTGGCAAATGGTGCAATAATAGCAAGGTTCCTTATAGGTTCCTTATAGCATCTAAGTGCTACTTTAGAGTGAATAGTGAGTGAACTTCTATTCAAGGTAGACAGGTTTACACAAAGGCACCGTCTGGATGGCAGACATCAAGTTGCCATGGAAAAGAACAACCTCTCATTTTAATTCCACTGAATGTATTTTCTTTATTATTTTGTTGGATTTTATCCTTTGCGTGACTCGCAGGCACTTAGATGGATAGGTTTTGATTTTTCAGTCCTTTGTCACTCTTTTGGTGACTGGCAAATCGATAAACTCCTGAAGACAGGATTTGGACAAGGAATTGACGGCCCCAACACCCACTCTACTTCGCTTGACAGTTTGATCATCATCATCATCCCCATCGGTGCTAAACAGCTCCAAAAGCAACTGCTGACATCAGTTATCGCTGCACGTGTCCTCAGTATTGTGTTCATGTCAAACTAATTGTCCCCACGTCTCTTAATTTGGCAGAGACATCCTCCTGGTTACAGATGTCCCCACGTCTCTTAGTTTGGCAGAGACATCCTCCTCCAGGTTACAGATGTAGCGAGAGTGTGCGAATAGAATCTTCTATTTTGCTTTCCAAGAAGTAAGTTCTGTCTTCCCATACTTTTTCATGTGTTTTTTTTTTTAACAAGACGCCTATTCTCTCTGCCTCTATGTATCTGTAGAGAGACTAAATATAACACATGGCCTGTGTTATATCTAGTGTGACACTAAAAATAACACACACACTGTTATATTTAGTGCAATCTGGGAACCCATCGGTTAAACAAAAAAAAATCACTTTTTTTCTCTAACCTCTGGGGGCAGCCCCATTTCAATGTGGTGCAACAGGAACTCAAGAGGCGCGGTCGGCAGCGGAAGAAAATCACTTTCCACTCCCTGCAAGCTCTGCCATTGGCTCCAACCAACCGGCTCTGCCCATTAATGGATTTATTTTCCGCTGCCTGCGTGTCACTCTCAAATCCGTCCGTCGCTATGAAACAACAATAACAACTCTAGCTCGTTGCTAGTAGCAAGTAGCAACTTGCTACACGCTGAAAATGGCAAGTTTTGACTACACACCGGTCACGTTCACTTCATTTTGATCGGGTGAAGCGCAGCATGCTTGCGAGCGCTGTTACACCCCTTTTGACGGAGCCTGCCGACAGATTTTCGATGCAAGTCGAAAGTCTGTCTCAAGGGATTATATTTAGTGTTGACACTAAATATAACACACACACTGTTATATTTAGTACTGTGACACTAAATATAACACACACTGTGCTATATTTAGTTTTAGATAGAAGGTTGGGTTTGCTGCTTATAAGGCTACAGTATGATGCACACTGATATTGGGCCCATGCACCACAGAAAAGGGAATAATGTGCTTGTTGCACTCCAACTGTGGGATGAGAAACTGGGCAATTGTTTAAGAAAATATTGCTGCAATTAAGCCATTGTTTGGCGTGGTGGAATTAATTGTGCTCAGTGCTTTTTGGCCCTTTCAGCTGTTAAATAACATTCTGCGGATTATTATTTGCTCAAATGTTCCTCACTGGAATCATGGTGATGTTGCCCTTGACCTGAACCCTGAGTGCACAAATGTACACACACACACACACACACACACACACACACACACACACACACACACACACACACACACACACACACACACACACACACACACACACACACACACACACACACACACACACACACACACACACACACACACACACACACACAAATGCACGATGGATAAATGTTGTCCTTAACCTGGCGTACTGCAACCGCTCAGCAAATGCCAGCTGGGTCAACAGATGCCCTGGGCGTTCTAGCCTGCTCTCATACCAAGAACACTGGAGCTGCCTGTTCATCCTCACACACACACACACACACGCGCACACGCACACGCACATGCACGCGCACGCACGCACGCGCGCACACACACACACACACACACACACACACACACACACACACACACACACACACGCACATACTGTACACACATACACATACACATACATGCCTGCACATTTCGAGCTGTAGCGACAGCAATCTACAAGCAGATTAGGAGCTTTTATCTTCCTTTGTTTTTGTGGCATTGGAATTACAGCAACTAAAGAGGAGAAAATATGTGGGTTTGGTGACATGGGGCCTAACACAGTTTAGGGGAGAGAGAAAAACATGATGTATGAAACAAAGCGAAACCCGAGCACAAAAACCATGTATCTGCTAAAGGTTGCATTTTCCAGGAAGGAAAGAAAGGAATGCATATTTTCTATTTAACACTCGTGTAGTTGTGAAATTATGCAAATGTAATTTTTAACAGGTTTCCCAGACCCAAAGGTCACAAATCTCAGCACATTTATACTGTAGCCGTGTATTACTGCATGAAAGGAGTGAATCCTTAAAACAGTTACGTAGCTTTCCCTATAAGCACTTGTGTGCTTTACATGCACTCTAGTTTTCAGGAAACACCAATCACAGTTGTAATAGCTTACCTGCCGTTTAGCCTATATAAAAACACCTGGAATTGCTGAACTAGAAAGCCTACCACGAAGGGACTCGAACCCGCAGTCTTCTGATCCAAAGTCAGATGCCTTATCAGGACTCGAACCCGCAGTCATCTGATCCAAAGTCAGATGCCTTATCAGGACTTGAACCCGCAGTCTTTTGATCCAAAGTCAGATGCATTATCAGGACTCGAACCCACAGTCTT
This sequence comes from Poromitra crassiceps, assembly GCF_964638095.1. Taxonomy (NCBI): domain Eukaryota; kingdom Metazoa; phylum Chordata; class Actinopteri; order Beryciformes; family Melamphaidae; genus Poromitra; species Poromitra crassiceps. The sequence continues at coordinate 20,842,397 of NC_139625.1, read as the reverse complement.
CTGATCCAAAGTCAGATGCCTTGTCAGGACTCGAACCCGCAGTCTTCTGATCCAAAGTCAGATGCCTTGTCAGGACTCGAACCCACAGTCTTCTGATCCAAAGTCAGATGCCTTATCAGGACTCGAACCCGCAGTCTTTTGATCGAAAGTATTTCTATGATGAATTCACTGACAGAGCCCGATCCCCTCATCAGCCAAACACTGTTTCATGAAACATTACATCATCCATAGCAAGGTCAACCCCGCCCCTTAGTAAAAGTAGAGCTTCATGAATAGGTTTTAAGAGGAAACTACCCGACTATTTCTGAGTCTTTCAGATTAAGAGTAAGCCCCGGGTGGAGATAGCTGGCTCATTTCAGTTTGAGTTGTCTCAGACATGCAGACTGACTGAAGGGGATTGGGGAAGATGATGCCATGTGGTGCAAGATAATAACACCCCCCCCCCTCCCCGTCTTGGGGGTGTATCTCACCTGCCTCTTTATGAAAAGATGAATTAAAAAAAAACATTGAGCATGTCACCTAAAGATTTTGATAGAATAGGGGAAATACTGTATCTTTCAACATCTCTAAGGTATTAGGGATCCAGTGTGGGGGAATGTTTCATCATTTTGTCAACCGAGGAACTAAAGCTGCACTTGACAACGACAAAATGACAGCATGAGCTAAATGTCTGTAAACATTGAACTTCAGTAGCTAGAGACCATGTGATGCTGTCAGAGAACCTGTGATGCTGTCAGTAAACGGTGTACCTGGAGATCAGGCGATGCTGTCAGAGATCAGGTGATGCTGTCAGTAAACGGTGTACCTGGAGATCAGGCGATGCTGTCAGAGATCAGGTGATGCTGTCAGTAAACTGTGTAGCAGCCCACCCAACCTGTGATCACTGCAGACCAAAGGAAAGCAAAAGGGCTGAGTGTTGGTGCTTCAGCGTTCTCTGTGCTTGCTGCAGTCCCACTTTGTCATTCAGCCAGATAAGAGATACTGCGCTTTTAACATAAACATCATGCCTAGTACAGATTTAAAGTATCTTCCATCTTAGCATTGGAATAGCACTACAAATTGTAAAAGAAAAGAAAAATGCAATCATTTTGTAAGAGTAAGGCCACAGTCACATGTCACAGTCACCTTCCCTGCCTGTATTGACTCACTTCTCCAATTGGTGGAAGATATCAAAGCACAGGCCTACCAAAGAGGCTACTACATGTCATAACCACTTTCCCAGGCTGCAGCTTGACAGTAAATCCACATGATAAGTGCTGGATACTTCAAACGGTGGATACTTCATCCTGGAACAAAGGTCTTCAAAGACATACAGAAGACAGAAAGGCGGAGTCAGGGAGGCAGAGAGAGAGAGAGAGAGAGGGAGACAGAGAGACTTCATCTGAGTGTTGCGAGAGAGCGGGCATTAACGCTGTGGGGCTGAGTCACTGTGGTGCAAAGCACATTATTCCTTGAGATGGAGAGCATCGACACAGTGAATGGCTGGATGCTGATTACCATGGAGCACATCTTCTGCCCCATGCCCTCTGAATGGAGAAAGAGAGAGAGAGAGAGAGAGAGAGAGAGAGAGAGAGAGAGAGAGAGAGAGAGAGAGAGAGAGAGGTGGGGGTGGTGGTGGTGGTGGAGAAAGCCAATCTATAAGCTGTCACTGTCTCTCCCTTGACGGCTGAATGATGGATGACTGCATCTTCTCTAACAATACCAAAACACTCCCTGTGTGGGGGGTCTTGTGCACAGGGCCGCTGTAAGGCCTCTCTCTCTGTGAGTGTGTATGTGGAGGACGGGCAATTGGCATCTCCAATTTAGCTTTTCTCACTTGTAAGTGACAGCTGACACTTTGCTCCACATGTACTATTATGACTCTTGGCTCCGGGATCAAACGTCCTGTTGAAAAATGCATGTTGGGATGTGAGAAATGCATCGGCGTCAGGGTGGGGGACCGGACACATTCACAGGACCTAGTTTCTTCACAGTGGAAATGCGGCGGTATAGTGTTCCTCTCCCTCTCTCCAACCCGACCGATGCAACGGCCCTAAACACGACCCATTAAATTCAATCTTATTTTCCCCACCATATACGATGTGGGTGGCCATCTTGAAATGACGTCAAATGAACATGGGAGCAACTGGGGGTTGAGAAATCATACAGAGCTTCCAACTAGGAACTCCGAGTTGAAGCGCCGTTTTATTAGATTTTTCCTAGTAGGAAGTGGGAATCTCTGACGTCAGAGTTATACATGTAATTGAACACAACATCAGTCTGTGTGATCCCCACAATATACGCTTGCTGATGCGATGCATCTCAAATCATAAAATCACTCCACCAAAAACAAAAACAAAAACAGAGATGATGAAAGCCTTTAGCTCCGCACAGTTGGCAGAGGGAAGAGAAGAGGGGGAGACGGCGGGGTGCAGCCTCCCACTCCTGTTCACTCTTTGGGGCCTCTGTTGGGTCTCCAGGCTGCCTCTCTCTCTCTCCCTCTCTCTCTCCCTCTCCCTCTCTCTTCTCCGTTTCTTGCTCTCTCTCTCTCGCTCCTCCGTTTCGTGCTCTCTCTCTCTTTGCATCTCGGTCTCTCCCAGGGGGTTAATTTATGGTTGTGGAGCTACAGAAACATAGGGATGACAACCCACGCTTTCTCCTCTGCTTTGCTAGCAAGCTAGCTTGGCTGGGCCCCTCTGATCAGAGGCAAATCACGGCTCGGCGCAGGCAAATCGGCGCTCGCTTGTTAAGTGTGAACTGTCCACAGACACGAGCGGGGAGCTCCCCAAGGGCAGCTCACCGACCAGTCACAGAGGTCTGACGGATATCTAGCCTGCTTGATATCTAGTCGTGTCGGGAGTGTGGTCAGGAGAGAAGAGCGTAGTGAGGCAGACACAGCCAGGGTGATGTGTGCTGTCTGCAGGGAGTGTGGTCAGGGGAGAAGAGCGTAGTGAGGCAGACACAGCCAGGGTGATGTGTGCTGTCTGCAGGGAGTGTGGTCAGGGGAGAAGAGCGTAGTGAGGCAGACACAGCCAGGGTGATGTGTGCTGTCTGCAGGGAGTGTGGTCAGGGGAGAAGAGCGTAGTGAGGCAGACACAGCCAGGGTGATGTGTGCTGTCTGCAGCACGCTACAAACAGACAAGTGGTCTGACTGAGGAGGCCATTCTCCGAGATTGGTAGCCTACAAACTGCTGTCCCACAACCAAAAAGCAAATTTAAAAAGCATTTAAGTACAGTATCTATGCAAATCTTACTAAAATCATTATATTATCCATTTGAAACCCAAATAATATTTGAGATAGCCATAAACTTAATAACTCCGACTTAATAAATCTAACATTGAACCAATTTTGGAGAATGACCCATCGATGCATGTGTTTTTAGAAAGAATAAAGCCGTGCGAGACTGTGTTTGCGGACTTGTCAGGGATTCTCCTGGTGAGATATCTTGTAATGTGTGATCCCCTGTTGCAGCTCAGCCATAGTGTGAAAACCAAAACGACTCAAAGACCCCTGATTACAAGACAGACAGACCGTTGTATAGTGTGAAAGGAACAGAGACTGCCGAGTCACGAGGATCTTGTAGTCTGTACGTGCTATAATCTGCCATATTGTATCCCCTCATACTCTAATCTAATCTAATCTTAGCCTGAACTAAAATAACATTCAAAACAAATCTAGCTGATATACAGCCTAACCTAAACTCTGATACTGGAAGCAGGAGTAGCGAAGATCCATGAAGTTTCAGCAGGTCTTGTTACACAGGTCATGAGGGTGGCACTGAATAGACCTGTGTACATGTATTTACGCAGGTAGGCGTCACCCACTTTCTCATATTAAACGAACACAGCTGTGAGTTTGAGGTTTACTGTTTGTAACAAACCTCAAGGCCCCATGATATGCAGTGTCCAGCAGACACACCATTGTGTAAAACATCATCACAAAGTGACTAAAGAAGGAAGTATTGACTCCAGTGAGGCCTCTCTGGCACATGTGTCTCTATGTTGATATTGTACATATCCCTGGTTTTGAGACGTGTAAGATGCCAACCTTTTATTCTGGTGATTGGGGTGGTTTCACCTCTGTCCTCCTCTTACCCATCTCCCACCTGAGGAAAACAATAATGCAGCAAGGTCCACACCAATCCAAATTAATTGAGACTAGTGCGGTTCTCAGCACTGCCTCCAGTGGAGAGGCCCCGGAATGATCAAGGGGACTTAAGGAGTGACACTCGCCTACGTTTGTGGAGCGGCTTTGATATCATATAGTCAGTCACACATCCCACCGCCATGCTGTGTTATATAAAAAGGGGAGGTGGGTGTGCTGTATACCTCATTCGTGCATGAGCACTTATTATGCATGACTTGAGAGAAATGGCATAAGCTGTCAAACATGGGTGGATGATATAACGTGTGACAGGAGCCGAACGGTGTCAGAAATAGAAGCAATGTATTTCTGTGCTTACAGATGTGTTTGTGTGGGTTATGTTTTGGCTCAGCTTTGTCCGCATAGGTCATCGGTTCACGCAGCTCAGTTGGTTAAGGGTTCAGTTACAGTGGATGGAGTCAGAGTTGCCATTCTGCATCCCTCTCAGTATTTGGCCTGTTTCGTTGCAAAAAGCAATAAACCAGCAGCCGCACATGCTTCAAAATCAGTTCAAGGAACAGGTTTTGCAGCAAAGCCTGTCGCTCCAAGTGGAAGATGAACTGGGGGAGATAGGAGTGTGAACAATGCCCTCCACTCTGGTTTGTTTGAAAGCGACCCCGAGGATGTGCCATCTCTGAATTCAGGATGAGTTACTGTGTCAGGTTAATATTCTGCCGCAGCCGGCGGTAATTCATTGTTGAATAGAGCCATGAAAGGCTCTCTCTTTCTGCTCTCCTCCGTTCTCATCAGAGGAAGTCTTGCGCGCGTCCTCTCGATTACATCGCTCATCTTTTTCCTTTTGTTTCTCCCCCCGTGTCCCCATTCACTCCATTTTCATTTCCCCTCCTCAGTTCCCTTTACAGCCTCTTTCATCTCAACCTAATCTCTCCATCATCTCCCCTCCATCCAATCCACCCCTGCATCCAATTCACCCCTCCATTCAATTCATCCCTCCATCCAATTCACCCCTCCATCCCTCCACCTAATTCATCCAATTCACCCCTCCATCCAATTCACCCTCCACCCAATTCACCCTCCACCAAATTCACCCTCCATCCAATTCATCCCTCCATCCAATTCACCCCTCCATCCCTCCACCTAATTCATCCAATTCACCCCTCCATCCAATTCACCCTCCACCCAATTCACCCTCCACCCAATTCACCCTCCACCCAATTCACCCCTCCATCCAATTCACCCCTCCCCCTCTCTTTGACTGGTTCTCTGACAAGCTCTCACTTCCTCCAAACTGTCTGTCATCGCTTCCTTTCTCACTTCTTGCTGACCCCTTCTCTTTCTCAGGGCCTCTCTTGTTTATTAGCTTTTTCTGTTTGTCTGCTTCTCTCTCTTTCTCTCTCGCACACACACACACGCACACACACACACACACACACACACACACACACACACACACACACACACACACACACACACACACACACACACACACACATACAGTACAAACACATTTCTCACTGCTTTCACTCTCTCTCTCTCTCTCTCTCTCTCTCTCTGTGTGTTTCTGTCCATTCTTATAGCGAAGCCCTCCATGGGCCAATTAAGTTCTCCAGCTTGATGTCTCCCACAGCGCTACACGCAGGTCAACTGGACAGTTCAAGTGGTTCAAGGACGGACAGACACGGGTGCCTGCGCCCGCATGCACGCACGCACGCACGCACGTGCACGCAATAGCACGTGCGTGCAATGTAGCCTTGAAGCATATTGGAATTTGAAGGTAAAGTGTGTTCAGTATTCACAGAAAATTACTCTCCCGTTCTCTGAGAAGTTCTCTGACTCACCAAATGGACCTATCTCTACATACAGTATTGTCAGACTTAAAATGCTTTTGGATTTGAATTTCCTGACTTTAACATAGGATCATTATCTTAAAAGAAGCGTTTAAAAGAAGCGTTTGCTTGAGTTGTTTGAGTTGAGCAAGAGGCCGTAAAGGGCTACTTGCCAAATTTCAACCAGCTTTGTAACCTTACATGTCGTTAGTATGCAAATGAACCAGCTTTGTATCATTACATGTCGTTAGTATAATGCAAATGAACCAGCTTTGTATCCTTACATGTCGTTAGTATGCAAATGAACAATGTTTACCTTCCCTCCATGTTGCCTGCACTGAGATCTCCTTGTT
>NC_139625.1:20738633-20831133 GCF_964638095.1 Poromitra crassiceps | reverse complement strand
AGACCTTAAAATGAGTCGCCAGATTGACAGACTAGCAAGTTATTGCACTATTGCAATAACTAGTTAGACCCATGGCAGATTAATGGGTTTAACTTGCAATACTGTACCAAGCATCCCACCTCCATGCTAATTATTTAACCTTTTTTTAATTAAAAGGTTATGTCCCCCACAAAAATAATATTGTTTTTCTTGGTTGGTTTTTATCTCAGCTTTTGCTGAATATGTGATTCACAGTTTAAGAGCCTATTAAGGAAGCGTCTCACCGCAGTCATACAAGTACTGTACAATGCAAATGTAAAACGAGTGTTGAAATTAAATGAAGTGGTTCAGAAATGCTCAGTAGAGTTTGATTGGAGCGGTAAAAACCAAAGTCAAAGAAGGGCTTATAAGAGACCTGGAGATATCGCACTCGCATCTCTATAATAATATATTTATTTTACATTTTAAAACAAGTTACACATTCTTCTGTCTTGGAGGGTGGGTAGCGAAAGTCCCTCCACAGTGTGGTTCTTCTGTCTTGGAGGGTGGGCAGTGAAAGTCCCTCCACAGTGTGGTTCTTCTGTCTTGGAGGGGGGGTAGTGAAAGTCCCTCCACAGTGTGCTTCTTCTGTCTTAGAGAGGGGGGGGGGGGGGGTAGTGAAAGTCCTTCCACAGTGTGCTTCTTCTGTCTTGGAGGGGGGGTAGTGAAAGTCCCTCCACAGTGTGGTTCTTCTGTCTTGGGGGGAGGGTGGGTAGTGACAGTCCCTCCACAGTGTGGTTCTTCGGACGGCTCAGTGGCTCAGTGGTTATACTGTTGCCTCACAGCAAGAAGGTCCCGGGTTCGAACCCCGGTCCGTCCCAGGTCCTTTCTGTGTGGAGTTTGCATGTTCTCCCCGTGTTCGTGTGGGTTTTCTCCAGGTGCTCCGGTTTCCTCCCACCACCTAAAGACATGTATGTTAGGGTTAATACTCCTGTCAGTGCCCCTGACTAAGGCACTGGCAAAAGAACTGGAGTTGGTCCCTGGGCGCTGCACTGTGGCTGCCCACTGCTCCTAGTTCTCGGAAGGTTCCTAGTAGAGCATGGGTCAAATGCAGAGGTCTGTCTGTCTTGGAGGGTGGGTAGTGAAAGGGTTTGCAAAGCGTCCTAAAAGCTGGCATATGGCATGACTTGGCAGATGCGTTTTTGAACGAATGTTCTATCTGTTTAGACATAGATATATGCCAAACTGCAGGCATACTCCAGTGTGTGTGTGTGTGTGTGTGTGTGTGTGTGTGTGTGTGTGTGTGTGTGTGTGTATCTATCAAGTGTACAGTATATTGTTGCTATAGGCCTGTTTAGCTGTACAGTCTAATTAGCTGTAGGCCTATAGTCTATTTAGCTGTACATAATAATCTACAGCTAAATCTGGATAATCAAGAGAAGGTATAGCAGAATGTGCATGTAACCCTGACAGTGGCCGTCTGGTCTTCAACATGAAACACACACACACACACACACACACACACACACACACACACACACACACACACACACACACACACACACACACACACACACACACACACACACACACACACACACACACACACACACACACACACACACACACACACACACACAATGTTGTCCCTGCCAATGGCTTCCCATGAGTGAGAGCACATGTGAAAGTGCTCATGTGTAAAGTGCAGCACATGTAATCCTCCCACGCAGCTCGATGAGACACTAGAACAGCAAAGTGACGTCCTTCCGCTGCATTCAGCTGGTGATACAGAAGGGTCTAATAGGCAGCCAGGCACAGCCACACACGCCTGCACACAGCGCACATTCTAAACACATGAGCTGAGGTGGTTACATGATCTGTATAGGCGTTTTACATGTAATGACAGAGGAGGGGAGTGGATACATGATCTGTATAGGAGCTTTACATCTAATGACAGAGGAGGGGAGTGGATACATGATCTGTATAGGTGCTTTACTGTACATCTAATGACAGAGGAGGGGAGTGGATACATGATCTGTATAGGCGCTTTACATGTAATGACCGAGGAGGGGAGTGGATACATGATCTGTATAGGAGCTTTACATGTAATGACAGAGGAGAGGAGTGGATACATGATCTGTATAGGTGCTTTACATGTACTGACAGAGGAGGGGAGTTGATACATGATCTGTATAGGAGCTTTACATGTAATGACAGAGGAGGGAGTGGATACATGATCTGTATAGGTGCTTTACTGTACATCTAATGACAGAGGAGGGGAGTGGATACATGATCTGTATAGGAGCTTTACATGTAATGACAGAGGAGGGAGTGGATACATGATCTGTATAGGTGCTTTACATGTAATGACAGAGGAGGGCAGTGGATACATGATCTGTATAGGTGCTTTACTGTACATCTAATGACAGAGGAGGGGAGTGGATACATGATCTGTATAGGAGCTTTACATGTAATGACAGAGGAGGGGAGTGGATACATGATCTGTATAGGAGCTTTACATCTAATGACAGAGGAGGGGAGTGGATACATGATCTGTATAGGTGCTTTACATGTACTGACAGAGGAGGGGAGTTGATACATGATCTGTATAGGAGCTTTACATGTAATGACAGAGGAGGGAGTGGATACATGATCTGTATAGGTGCTTTACTGTACATCTAATGACAGAGGAGGGGAGTGGATACATGATCTGTATAGGAGCTTTACATGTAATGACAGAGGAGAGGAGTGGATACATGATCTGTATAGGAGCTTTACATGTAATGACAGAGGAGGGGAGTGGATACATGATCTGTATAGGAGCTTTACATGTAATGACAGAGGAGAGGAGTGGATACATGATCTGTATAGGAGCTTTACATGTAATGACAGAGGAGGGGAGTGGATACATGATCTGTATAGGCGCTTTACATGTAATGACAGAGGAGGGAAGTGGATAATACATGATCTGTATAGGTGCTTTAGTCTACATGTAATGACAGAGGAGGGGAGTTGATACATGGGGCTCTATCTTCCCCCTGGCCTTAGGTTTCGTTCACACAGGGCACCTACGCCTCGCCCTGCCTCAACCCACGCCTACGCCTACATACCTTGAGCTGGGCGTGAACCTATCACATGCTTTTGCGATCACACTGGATGCCTATTCCATGCTGAAGCTGAGCCGAGTCACAAGCGCTTCTCCTCTCTCCCATTTAACAACCGCGATATTGTTTAGCCATATGTTTGACCTATGCATGCAACATCACCTACACTCAGTAAATAAATATGGTTTTGGACCATGGGTCAAAAACGGGTGTGGGTTTTTTGACAGTAGAAGATGTGTTGGATAGGTAGGCTACTCGAACTGATGAAGAAGAAAAAAAGAAAAGCTTACCTGAAACTTCATCTCCAAGCTTGCTTGCAATGGAGTCAAAAATTGCAGCTCTGATTGCTCGGTCCTTGTTGTTTGGGTCACTGCTGTCATAGAGAACTGGATGCTGTTGTACTAAGTGGATTAACTTTTCATTGTCCATCTTGCTACTTTGGTCGCTATTCTCTCTCCTGAAGATGTGTTTACCGATGGGGAGAAAGTCCCAGCGTGGGTAAAGGCAAGGCGTAGGCAAGGCTTGGGTGCTGTGTGTGAACGCAGCCTTAGGCGCTAAACTGGCATTAAACGCAAAAAACACGCTTTGCGCCTGCCTACCTGTGACTCGGGAAGATAGCATCATGTTTTTACACCTCGAAATGCACTTTACACTGAAGAGGCGTGGCGCAGTGCCAGAATAGGCCAGAATGGGTGTTTCAGCCTTAAATACCAGCCTAAAGCTATCTTCCCAACTGGTGTTAATTTTGCGGTTAGCGCTTCTCAAAACCAGGCCTTATTCAGTGCGCCGGCCCTGGGGATGCACCCACGGCGTAATTCAATCACTCTTTCTGCCGCTATCTCACTCTCTCTCCCCCTCCCTCTCTCTCGCTCGTCAATTTCTGCCCCTAGAGCGCACTGCAAGCATCAGATCTGAAATGTAGGCTGCACCACAGAATGACAGAACCATCACTATTTTGGGGGAAAGGCCATTAATTTATAGCCTATGTAGGCACTAGGCAGGCACAATGACCGATGGAAAAAAAAGTTATTATACCGTAGTTTTTTTGAGCCCCTGTCATTCAGCCCCTGTCATTCATTCATCCTGTTGCATCATGCTACCTGTCTAGCCGTGCAGAGGGGGAAGAAAAGGCAGCGAGAGAAAACGATGCGATATCATGCTGTCCAAACTTTCACCAATCTAATCTCATCATGACATCCAGGGATAGGCTATATTTTTTCTAGACGATGCATTTAGAACATTATTCTCAGTTTGCTCTTGCCAGAGTGTAGTGTAACCCAGGTATAGAGTTAATCCATCTACATCAGCCTGGAGAAATGATTAAAGGACGGCTTTACCGTGGGGAATATGAATATATATCAATCTCACGCCCCTAAGGTTTTAGAATCCGTTGAAATTATTTGAAATTGGAGCTTCACTGCCTGACCTATCAGGCATCTCTCACATTTTTAGGGAAGCCGGGTGACGCATTACGCGTCACCCGGCTTCCCTCCCCGCTTGCGGAACTCGAGGGCCTATGAACTACAAGTCTTGTGAGCCATGGTCCCGCCTCTAGAGGTCCTCCACGCCCCTTCAGAGCTCTCGACGAAAAGCAAAAGGCAGCCATCTTGTTCACCCGCCTAGCCTGCTGTAGCTAATATTAGCTTCCCATAGTTCCTTGCAAAGAGACGATTTTCTCGGGAACGGAAGCACCAAAAGACACGGGACTGGCGGCATTGGAACGCTCGTCAAATTTTACATCTAGTAGTAGGTGAGTTGAAGTAACGAAATCAACGCTGAGCAATGTACCCATTTTTACCCATTTTTACAGAAAATAGTTACAACATCAGATGCGCGTAACTCCTCCGAAAATGCCTTAAAATGCATGAGAATTTTTTTATGAAGACATCTCCCGACATATATACTACCGTTTACATTTGGTGCAATTTGGTGCAATTTTATTTTCGATTTATTTCTTCTTCTTTGTATCTTTTATTGTCGAAGCCTTCTTCTTCTTCTTCTTTGAGTTTTATGGCGGTTGGCAAACATATATGTGCATTACCGCCACCTACTGGAGTTTGATATCAGCCAAATGCCTGAGGGGTGGGCATGAAAACGAAGGCCACGCGAGCCCAGTGCATTGTGGGAAATGTAGTATTTCGGGTCCCCGCACCCGCCCCTCCCCTCCACCACCCCCCCCTCCACACAGAGTGGATTTCTGGTGATATCTCTGGCGGGAAACAACCAATTTCAAAAATTTCAACGGATTCGAAAACCTTAGGGGCGTGAGATTTAATATATATTCATATTCCCCACGGTAAAGCCGGCCTTTAACTAGGCTAGGAATCCCTTTCACATTCAGAAAGCCATAAACAATAAATGGATTGACATACAACAATAATATCCAGTGTGACATGGTCAGTGAACAAGGGGTTAATTTTATTTGTTTCGTTTGGTTTGAAAGGCCTGTCATTAGGCCAATCAGTGACCTCTTAGACAGACTTAAACAACCAACCAAAAAACCGATCAGTGGAAGCAGATGACAATATATCGTGAATTTGGAGCACTATGGGTGGATATATGATGAACACTGTGTAAATAGATTACACTATGAAGAGGACATCAAACTCCAGTAGGTGGCGGTAATGCACATACATATGTTTGCCAACCACCATAAAACTCCAAAAAAGAGGAGGAAGAAGAAGAAGTGGAAGCAGATGCTTCCGGTCCGCCTCTGTTTACGTCTGCTCTCGTTTCGTTCTTCCCTTCTGCTGGTGTCTGTCAGTCACTTTTTCTTCGTCTGCGTGAACCAATGGTGATGCCGAGGTTGCTGATCGGGGCCAGTGAATTACACTGAAACCACTTGCTTTCGGTGAGTCTGCAACTTTGCAGCTAACTAGGATAATGCTAATCTCCGCTAGCCAAGTCAGGGTGAAGGCATTGACTTGTATGGGGAATGCTAATCTCCGCTTAGCCAAGAAAGCTAACAATGAATGTATTGACTTCTATGGGCATTTTCTAATGATTTTGGCATTTTGTTTTGGAGGGAGACTTTGTTACTGACTCACTGACACTGTTTTGTCAGCTGAGTATTAGCAGGAATATCGTGTTTAATGCTGTTCAATTGTGTTAAGTCACTGCAGGGTTATAGTGATAACTGGGGCTAATTTTTAGTGCAGTTTCTCCATTGTGCCTGTAGGCCTTTGGTGCAAAGAGAAATGATTAAGCACGTGACCGTCATAATGCCTGTTATTTTACTGTAGCCTAATGTATAGACCCCTTATACGACTACGTCACACTGACATCACGCAGCGTCGATGCGCAAGATGGAGGCAGAAAGACAGACTCCGCGCAGCCCTGGCAAGTAGTTTTCCAGTGGCTGGAAAACTATTCGAGCAAGACATGTCTTCGTGTTGTGCAGTGCGATGCCAGAATCGGAAAGCTATTGTAGCAGAGTATTTGGGTCCGCCTATTCACACTTGGTTAATAAAATAATAAACGATAGAGCCAGGCTGTAACGTTATAACAAGCTTCTCCCCACATATCCTGTTCTACGGCAACTCGAGGGAACATACACAGCCTTGCACACACGCAATAGAACACAACACAACACTGAACAGTCTGTTACACTATCAACAAAGCAAGGACTAAAGTTTTACCGAATCCCGTCAACTCATACGGCTTTTAATGCTAACCGTAGGTGTCTTTGGTTGCAAGCCGAAAGAGGAAATCGTTAAAAATGCCCGACTTTGCAGTGCTCACTCACTTCATATCAGGTAAGCTGTAGCTGTAGGCTGCTAGTAACAGCCACATCGCTCGGTTAGTTAACAACCAAGTAACGTTAAATAATGTCATTATTGAGTTGAACTGATTGGAACGAGGACATCATTAAAAATGCCCGACTTTGTAGTGCTCATTTCATAATCAGGTAAGCTGCCTGCAGCCTGTAGCTGTAGGCTGCTCAGCCACATCGCTCGGTTAGTTAACGACCAAGTAACGTTACATTATGTCATTATTGAGTTGTGTGCATTATCAACATAACAATATATCTTTGCAAGTTACAGAATAATTATCTACGCTATCCCCAGTTATAAAGGAATGCACGATATGTATTGCTGGCCACTAGGCTTGGCCAATTGACAGCGCCAGTGCGTATGGGTCTGTAAGACATATCTCATTAACCAACGTTAATTTCGATGCATAACATTGCTTATCACTAGGCGATAAGCTGTTGTAAGCCGAGAACTGCATTTTAAAACTAAAATCTAACTGTGTGTCGCAGATGAGCACAGAGCAGTCCTGACAGCGGGGCTTTTACACAGTTCTCTGTGTCTGTCAATGCTGGGCTCACGGCTTTTTGCCTACACGATGCGCGCGCAGCTCCAATGTTGACAGCTGTATAAGGGGTCTATAGAGACAGTCCGCATGTCTGGGAACGCCCCTACAGGCTCTAGGAACGCCCACAATAGACGCTGGGTTAGCTGGCTCAGCCTGGCTGGGGGCGTGGTCAGGGTGGGGTAAATCCTCCCGTTCTATCCATTCAGCAAAGTTAGAATTTAGCTGATAGCCCAGCCCAGGCAGACACGATCAGGGATTTAACCACCGCAGTAAACGCACATCTGAGCAGACGTCTTGTGTTCTGCTCTAGAACCCCCAAACCTGTAGTTTAGAGCCGCAGCACCGTCTATTGGTGAGTCAGCCCATGAGATATATCGGCGGTTTTACCCCACTCGCCCCACTTTGCTAGCTCATGATGTTATTTTACCTTAAATTGTAATTGTATGTGGTTTTGTTTATAATGGTTATTAATGTAACTATGGTTCATTGAAATAGAAAACTAATAAGACAACTGAGACTATTGATATTCTGATAATTGAACTGAACCAAATAGTAATTCTTAGAAATCTGTGGCCTTGTCTATAGGTCAGGTTTTGGTTATAGGACAAGAATCCGGATCTTCCAGTCGACTGGTGGCGAGCCCGACCCACCAAAGAACCTGAAAGAACTTTCACACACAAATTCCTAAACAACTGGTGCGGTAGGAGACACCACTATCCACATACACATTCCCTTGGATGGACACTTTTTTTTAACAACCTTGTCACCCAGTAATAGATGCAGCTCTTTCATATATATTAGGGGTGGGGGGAAAAATCGATACACCATAGTATTGCGATATTTTGCCTGGCGATATTGTATCGATATTTGGACGCCAATTATCGATATAAAAAAAATAATAATAATTGCAGGCCATGCCATGCCAGGCCACCGGGCATCTGCCCGAAGCACCCGATGGTGCAGTCCACGCCTGCAGTGGCGTATTGAGTCCAGAGAAGCTTAATAATGTATAGCCTACGTGTGGGGGAAAAACAAAACAAAACACTGCATGTTTTCCTTCCGGTGAGGTCAAGGAAAAGGTCGGAAAAGGAGTTAGGAGTGACAATATATCGAAATATCGCAATATTCAATATATCGCAATACTAGCATTAGGGTTGTGCGATGTCACCAAAATACCCATCGTGATTGTTTTACAGTGAAACATCGTTTTGGACGATGGCATCGTCATTGGGGTGGGGGTGGGGGTTGGGGGAATAATTAATTATTTATTAAGTCACAAGACCTCACATTCTGTTTCACTCCACATATCAGTCTGGACTTCTAGTAGCCGCCCTCAGCGATTTCAGTGGGTCCTTGACAGACAACTCCTTCAGCCAATCAGCGTCGCCAAATCCAATACAAATCCAGTCAGAAGAACGGCGGAAACGTCTTTTCCGCCGAGAAACTCTGCTAGTGCATACCCTTGTTCTTGTTTAAGTGTTGTTATTGAGTCTATTTCTGCAATAACTGCACTTATGGCTGTGATTACTCTTACTAACATTAACATTACCGCTCGCTGCTTACCGCTGCTTTGGGAGATGCCATAACTGTTTTGCCAGCACAGTCCCGGTCACATCATCAACTACTGTACGACGCGGCTCCTGATGGCCCGGTTACATTGTAATTTCAGGAAATCGGAATCGAGGTCCGGTGAACAGGAAGGTTTTAACCAGGCTACTTTGGCACCACACATTTTGCAGCTTAAAGAAGAAAAGTTCAAGTGTGTAGTGACTATAAGAAGACCTGTTGCTGATGCACCATTGAGCTTATCTGACTGCCCTTGGTGTACAGAATAACAATGCAGTGCACACCTTTGATGACAAAGAGAGAGGGGGCGGGGCCGGGGTTTATTTGTTTCACTTCTATCGTCAAGAGAGGGAGAGGCAAAGAGCGAGGGAGATATGCAGAGAACAGGAGATAAGGGACCAACTGTGGGGAGATGTAACGGGTGCAGCGGCTGAATGAGAGTGGAGAGATTTGGGGACAAGGATCTCTCCCTCCGCTCCTGGTTGCATTAATTCTGAAGCTTTGCCGTGTTTACCGAGGATGCGCTGACATTTTCTCCTTGCAGCCTTTTGTGGTGCTGTTGTGCAATTGCCGACGTGGCTGTAACACATTAATGATTAAAAGTCAATATTGGAAAGCTCATCATGTAAATTGGTGTGTGCGTGGGGGGAGCTGATGCTATACAAATGCCATCAACATAATTGGGCCTATTTTCTTCCGGATAACGCAGTCATGTGTGTCAATCATTTGGCTTTTTGATATACTGATAACCTTGGGACTTTGAAAAGGTCTCCGGTCGATCAAACTCATTCCGGACCATTTGCACCACACGCTATAAAATGTGATGTACGCTCATTGGGTCAGACAGGTAGATGGCCATAAATAGCCATGACATCAACGTGCCACTTCAACACTCCCTGCTTTTTTAAGCTGTTTTTGGGACAAAAATTCATGGATTTGCATCATGCGCTAAGCATTTCAGAGGCCCCGGACTGCCACTGTGCAAACTGGTCTAACCCATGGCGTAGACACTTCCAAAGTATGTGCAATGTGTACGTCAAAGTCCGCTTTTGCGTTTGAGTTGATATGGAGTGTTTCAACTGTTGAGAATGGTATGTCTTATATGCATGCAGAGAGTTCCCCAAACTTTTGAGTAGCCAGTCAGATTGAAAAAGTAGCCGGATCATGTTCGCGGCGTTTGTTCCACTGGTCCTTTTCCCAATTAATAAACAAACCTCAAATATGTATCCACGAGTGTGACAATTGAAATAATACAAATAAACATTCTTATAAAGGCCCAATGCTCATTTTAATTATAAATAAAACAATATCCATATTGCAAAACACAAACAGGCAATGTATATTTTTAAGAACAAAGAAAATACTAATAACTATGTTTCCCACAGGATTTGGAGAGATTGTGGTGGGTAGACCTTGCTTGGACCCTCTTGGGGTGTTCGGGGGGCCATGCCCCCTGTAAGAAAAATTTGTACATTTTAAACTAAAATGCATGAATCTGGTTCACTTTGAGAACCAATTTAAGAGGCTAGATCAGGGGTGGGCAATTATTTTTCATGGGGGGCCACATGAGAAACCCAGATTGTTGCTGGGGGCCGAACAAATATTGTCATGCCGTAACCCAGGAACTTTGATGATAGAGAGGACCACAAAAAAATGTCCTCGCTACCAGAGGGCCAGATTTTGCTCAGGGTTGGGGGCCAAACGGCGCTGGCGCGGAAAAATGTTGGGCATTTGAAGTCAGGTTTAGAGGAATAACTCATTTTAAATTAACAGTTGTGATGTCATTATTCAGTCTTAAACACCAATATTTGATCATTTTCTCACTCACTCCTATGTCACCACCTGCTCTCCCTTCAGGGCTTGCAATTCACTTTTTTGACCACCTGCCAATATGGCTGCTAGAAGTTACCAGCCAATTAGAATTTCCACTAGCCAAAATGTTTTTCTAGAAATAAACCAGAATATGAGTGGGTTAATTTAAGCATAAGTATCAGTAAGTGGCCCGGGATTCTCAAAGCCTGTGTTGAGGGTCACACAAGAACAAAAATGCACTCTTGAAGCTAAATAAATCCAAAACCAACAATTTAATTATTTACAGTTTTACTTAATTGTAGAACAGTCATTTCTTACACATGAGATTACTTTTAGCCTTTTAGTCATAAAGATTATTGAAAGATATTCCATATTCCAGACTGAAATGTTATAACAGAAGTGGAGTATTGGCCAGAATGACATGAACATTTGGACACTTATTCAGCGGGTATCTTGCATGTTGCGTTCAGGTGCACTGTAAAAAAAAAAGAGAAACCGGTAGGCCAGAGGCCAGTAGGCGGCAAAATAGCCGGCTGCCGGGGCTTGGGGAACTCCCTGTGCATGATATGCAGGCGGCTGCAACTAAAATAACTGGGGGGAAAAACGTTGGTTAATTTGAAACAGCCATGGCCTGTTCAATGCTAGTGTTCTTAGTTGTATCAATTTGAAAGTTGGACCAAAGCATTTCATTTAATTCAAATACAATTAGCCTAATTAAAAGGTCTCTCAAGTTGGAAATACAATCTGGGCTGTCTTTTTCTTTCAACACTGGTAGGCATACACAACACATAGGTAGATCTTGCCTTTCACCAAGCCTGAGGTCAGTCAGGGATCTTGTGCTTCAAAAGGTTGGTGACCACTGGTTTATGCTCTGTGTAGGCCGGGTTGTCTCCCTATGCTGTTGACACTGAACTCTCAATTGCTGTTTGTGATTCAACAGTGGCATTTATAGTTGGCATATAATGCTTGAAACTGACTTCTGAATGCCGCACGTCTGTCTGGCCTTGTGAATATACAGTACATCCCTCAGCCCCATCACTGAATAATTCAGCACCACCTTAACACCAGCAAGAACACATCTCTGGAGCCGCCCGCCACAGTGTGTCACGATGGACCTCGCGGGCAGCAGAGGGATTTAGTGTGTGGGGAAAGACAGGGTCAGCAGTCAAGGGCACTTAGAGACAGAGAGGCTGGCACAATTAAACACACACACACACACACACACACACACACACGCGCACACACACACACACGCACGCGCGCGCACACACACACACACACACACACACACACACACACACACACACACACACACACACACACACACACACACACACAGGCACAGAAATACACACTCACAAGCACACAGTCTGTTGGGTGAGGAAGGCACAGGGTGGAGCGAACAAAGGAGCTCTCACCTGCAGTATATGAAGAGTAAACAGAGTCACCTTCAAACTACTATTTGGCTTTATAACAATCTCTCTCTCTCTGTGTGTCTCTCTCTCTCTCACACACACACACACACACACACACACACACACACACACACACTAGAGGTGTCACTTTTTCCAAAAATAAAGTTCGAACGAACTTTAACTCATTGAGTGCCAGCCACTTTTGGAGAACGGACGCTCCCAGTGCCAGAGTTTCAGAGCGTTTTCAGTGATTTCTCGAGGCCCACAGAATATTGTGTGATATTACTATGTAAACACCGAACACGCACAAAGAACGATGAGACTCTATTGTATCAGCAGCAAAAAAAAGTTTATTGATATCATTTTCCGTTCTTTAGTTATCAGCCGGAGAAGATAGGTCAAAAACAGCAAAAACAGGCGTTTCCATCTAGAAAGCTGAGATATTGAGCCTTTTGTGAAATTAAGCATTTCAAGCAAATCACTGACTCTGAAACTAATATTTTCTGACCTGAAACATCTGAACAGTAATTTCCTTCAATATAACAGCACCCCCACCCCCCTCAACTCCAAACTCCTCCTCCGTGGGTGTGTCTCTGGTGGCTTTGCTCGCTCTGCTGCTTGTCAGTCGAGTCTCTGCTGCTTGCGGATCCACGTTCGGATGGCCGCCGCTCGTCGGGGGAGTCTGGATCGGGCTCGCTCGTTTCTGGGGTTTCGGTTGTGAGCTGGGATGAAGCTGCGTCCGATTCTGGGCTTTCTGCTGCGTGTTTCAAAGTGTCCTGCACCCAGAGTCTATTTTCGGAGCCCCCCACCGTTGTGCGCCGGCTCCCAGCGCGACAGCGAAAAGCCAAACCATTCAATGGTTTCATCACGGCTTTTTCTGCTGTTTTTACTCAACTTTCTCTAATCTGGAGAGCACTGTCGCCACCTAATGGGTCGGTAAAATAGGTTATACACATTCAACATGCCCCAAAATTTTACAGGAGATGTATTAGGCATTGATCCACGTCCCACCGTCAAAAAACGCAATTGACGAACATACTCGTCCTTGGCACTCAATGAGTTAATTGCCCGCAAAATGTTCGAACATATCCGAAGTTATTGGTTAATTTCGCCATTGGTTAATTTTGTTGTTGTCTGCACTCTGCATCAGTCTGCATCACATGATTTCTAACCCCACATAGGATAAGCAATAACCACGCCCTGTGGCGCCGGGATTGGCCAGGAGCATTGAAGCTTGGGACTAAAGCACCTGGGTTTTTTCATCTTTTAAAATAAAGATGTTTAAAAAACTATTTTCTCTGGGTAAGAATTGAGCTTGAAATTAACGATATGATACATGAGCTATGAACGTGAACACAACACCGTTTATATTATTGCATGTTTTTGTAGATTGTGTACATTGTGTACAATTATTACTATTATTATTATTATTATTACAATTGTGTACAATTATTATGCTTATTATTATTACTATGCTAAGGAAGGTAGGTGACCATAATTCATTTCAATGTCCGCTCTCGAAATCGCTGTCCGTTCTCAAGAGCTATTCAGTTGGTTCATGAAATCGCTGGGCTGCGTGCCCTCCAGTGCTGCTCCTGGCCAATCCCGGCGCCACAGGGCGTGGTTATTGCTTATCCTATGTGGGGTTAGAAATCACGCGTCTGCATCGGCCGCATCCATTTTGTCTTGTTGTCATCAAACAACAAGTTTGTGTCAAGACATGTCAGGTGGTCAGGATAGGTCAAGCTGTTAGAGCGGAGCACCCTCTGCTGGATCATCAAGGAATTACATTAAACAAAATGCCCCCACCGCAAACAAAACAATATTATTATTATTTTAATTCGGATGGGTCAATTACATATCGAACACCCCCCCCTCCCCCACATTCGAAGTTACATTCGAATTTCGATTAAAAAGTGACAGCTCTAACACACACACACACACACACACACACACAGACATTTACATTATTAACATTACTCCGATGCTTCTGTGCTACATGTGTGCTGCTCTGTAGCTGGCCCTGTACTCTCACTCCTGCCTGCAAGTGAAAAGAGAATTTTCTTCACGAGGATCAATAATGTATCCCATTATTATATTGTTATTGCAATTCCAGAAAACCTTTGTGGATGCTATCCCACACATGTGCAGGCAATCCACATGAACCTGCAACGGAGCATTAACTGCCTGTAAGGATGGGGTGCTTAAGAGGAAATGCCATAGTGGTTGACCTTGCTGCATACGCTATATAATGTTGCCTTCAGGCCCCCCTCGTAGACTCATTCTTCCGAGTTTGTAGTTTGGAACTCATAAATACAACTTGTCTCGTGCTCAATTGCTTTTGGTTTGGAAGGAAGGAACTGGAACTGTTTTTGACCGAACTGCACCCGATAGCTGCTGCTCTAGCTGCTGCTAGTTTAATGTGGGAACTAGCTAGTGGGTGTAGTTTGGTCGAAAGAAAATAGTTCCTACATGAAACTGTGGATTATCTTGTGTAACTGGGTCATGATTTCTGGAAAGAGACATTGCCGTTTTTCAAATTTATTTTTTTGGCGGTTTGAGCACCACAAGCCGAGTGCCATCCAGTTGCATTGTATTGGAGAGAAGGCAGACATCTCTACAGCCAATATCTCCAAAACCCAGGCAACTATCCCAAACAATCTAGATGGATAAATAGCACTACAGGTGAGAGAAAAAATATGTATTTTGGATTTTAGGGTGAGCTGTCCCTTTAAGTTTAGGCAAGTAAAACAACTTTACTTAACTTTTACCTATAGAAATGCTGTGTCCAATTGACCTATCACTAAGCCCCACCCCCCGTGCCCACTCGGACAAACGCAGGGCATGCTGACTAGAATAAATGGCAAAGTTATCAAAGTTATATCCCAAGACGCGCTTCACAACTTTTTGAGGCCTGATATCATCTAGAAGCCATCAGAAAGTACTTCACTATTCCATGGAGGGCGATGTACAACATTGAGCTATCGATAAAAATAAATGCAATACAATATATGCAGTTTTAACGGAGGAAGACAGCGGGATAACCAGTGGGAATAACAGACGACTCACATCCAGAATTAACATTTTATTCACTTAGAGTAACCTCTCCGTGGATTATGCCGAATTGAAGAGTGGCGCCTGGTAATCTATTTCATGTCCCTCTGTATAATCAAGAAACTTTAAATTAATAGTGTAGATGTTTTTCATAGCGAGACAACGGCACGCACATTGGTGTAGCAGCAGATCAGCAGAGCCTACAGCTTTTAACATCATGTTTTCTCTTTAGACTACCTCACATTTATTTGGGGAACGGGATTAATTCCCTCGTTTTAGGGTTTGACTGGTGTCTGGCAATGTTATAATCACATCAATCAATGCGCCTTCTCTTCACTAGTCTCGCTGGCCAGCCTCCCCTCCCTAACTCTTCACCAACTCCATTACGCGCAAAACGTAATGACTGGAAACTCGCATAATTCAGCATTTTCTTTTGCCGACTTTCTGAATACCATGATGATTTCATGATACCTTTGGATCATGGAAGGCAAATGAGGGAGAAGACTCATCTCGCTGTCACCACGATTGCAGATTCATCTCGCTGTCACCACGATTGCAGATTTACCGTCCAAAACAGTAGCATTGTGGATGTGAGTCGATCTACGTTTACTAATTTATTATTATCCATTGCCTCGCCTCCCAAGATACCTCGTAATGTTGCATTTACCCCCATGCACATCGCGTGACAATTTTTTTCAACTTATAACTATGAAACACCATAAAACCAGAGGAGAATCCCGATTTCTTCTGCTTTTCTAAGCTTCTCTATGGAGCTCTAGGCTCAGCTTGTCCGAGTGTATTGTGGAGCTGCACGCACTGTGATTTGCTCGTCTGCGTTCGGGGCGGGACTTAGCGATAGGTCAATTGCTGCTATTGTCACTAATACAATTTGTACAATTGTCACATAATCGGTTCTGTCACATATTGCAATTTGTGGTCAAGGCACACAGTGTTCTTTCTCATTTCACAAAATGCTATGATATTGCGTTGATTTTCAGTCTCACAACTAGAGCTGGGTATTGGTTCAAATTTCAAGAATCGATTCGATTCCGATTCACAAGGTTGCGAATCGATTAATTTCGATTTGATTCGATTTGATTCCGATTTGATCAATTTCAATATTGATTTGGTTAGTGATGTTTTTTGAGCTGTACCCTGAATTACATGACTGTCCAGTTATGTAACACAGGGGTTCCCAACCAGCCAAGTAGATACATGGAAAAAAAAAGTTGCAGACCTGTTGTCAATTTTAATGGTTTTAGTTACACATATATTTACTAACCAGGTGGTGACAAAGGGTAAATAACAGCCTTTTCATCTGTCAATAAAGACACTTTCACAATTATGCACAGTGATTTGATTTCAGCCTATATAATTTCTAAAAGTAGATATTAATGATCAAACATTTCCATTCATGTAGCCTACAGTATTTATGCTTTTGTTTCAACTACAAACATAAATAAACGTCAACTTGAAACTATGTTTCAACTACCACACACAGCATAATATTTTAGCCTGTTTATTATTATTATTATTAAAAAAAAAAAGAAAAAAAAGAAATTGATCTCTGGACATATGAATCGAGGATTAAAATAAAAATCGATAAAAAATCGGAGAATCGATGATTTGAACCCAGCCCTACTCACAACGGTGCCTCACTTTATAGTAGGGTACGTCGCCATAGTAACTTATAGGTTGAGGCGTTTTCTTGTCATAGACGCTGGGTTAGCTGGCTCAGCCTGGCTGGGGATGTGGTCAGGGTGGGGTAAATCCCCCGTTCTATCCAAGATTCAAGATTTTTATTGTCACTCCGTAGTACAAGTATCACGTGTGAAATTCTTGTGCTGTAGGCTCCGTTACAACATAGTGCAAAAAATAAAAATAGAAGATATATAAATAAAAAACAAGAGGCAACGGGCAATAGAGCAGTAAGACACGCCACAGACAGTGGCGTATCCATTCAGCAAAGTTAGAATTTAGCTGCTAGCGCAGCCCAGGCAGACACGATCTGGGATTTGACCACCGCAGTAAATGCACATCTGAACAGACATCTTGTGTTCTGCTCTAGAATCCCCAAACCTGTAGTGTAGAGTCGCAGCACCTTCCTTTGGTGAGTCAGCCCATTGAGATAAGAGCGGTTTTACCCCATTCGCGGGCCAGCCATATAACATTTTGTGGGCGTCCCCCACACATGCCGACTGTCTCTATAGGCTGCACACCTAAACTGCCCCGGAGCAGGTTATGTTCACTTTGCTGCAAAAATTCCATCTACAAAACCCGATATGAATAAAAACATTGCATTGAAATGAATGCGACAAGCAATAAAGAGAACCATACCGGGGGATTCTATTGAATTAGCAGATAGTAAGAAGAACTGTTCACAGGGTTTAGAGCCACTTTGCTTTACACAGTGATTTATTAGATCAGAGATATTAATGTTTGTAGCGTTTCCAGGCCATTTGCTCACTGCGGCTATAAAAAGAGGGCTTCTATCAAATACCAGGTAACTTCCATTATTTGACTATATTTATCAATAATTAATTACTGCTGCATATTAAGTGCGCTGAAGATCTTTCATAGAATTCCCAAGAGATATTTTATGCAATAGATTCCACCCATATTCCCATCAGCAACCTGGGGGGAAAAGAGGCGGCCTTTGTGACTAGAGAATCTTATCAAAGCTTCAATGTGACAACATACCGTAAATTCCGGACTATAAGCCGCGGCTTTTTTCCCGTTTTTTGGCCCCTGCGGCTTATATAACGGTGCGTCTTATCTATGGATTTTTTCAGAAAAAAAAAAAAAAAAAAAAAAAAATCTCTCTTTTTTAGCACTCTTTCTAACTATAAATCCACTTCTGTTTTAATTTCCTCTCTTGCCCTCTTTTCACCACACCGCGGACACTGTGTGCACTGTAAAAATAAACAACGGTGGTGTTGTGTTATGTTGTTTTGTTGAAATGTTACGGTAATACGGTAAATGGGAGCTTCCTCAAACAGCCATCTCTTTCCCGACAATCCCCTCTGTGCGTGACCACTTACATATGGTAATTACGGTAAGCAAACGGCCACAAGCCCATCAACTCCCTCCCCCGACTACCAGGAGAAAATCACAAACTTCGGCGAATTCACACAAAGGAAGATCAAGGAATATTCCATCGAACCGGAGCAGATCATAAATATGGATGAAGTGCCTTTGACGTTCGACCTGCCACTCACTCGGACTGTTAACAAGAAGCGCCCTGGAGGATTCTTTCACCAAAAAAAAGCTTTGCTCGTTCTCGACAGCATGAGAACGAGCAGTAGATGATCATGAGGTGGTTTTTCAGACGTGTCGATATAGCAGTTTATCGCAAAAGTGTAATGGAAACACATTTTTCGCATTTGCACGTCATGTGACCCATATTATCCCTTGGAAAAGGAGCGGAAAATAAGTTTGGTAAGTAAGGTTCGATAGCCGTGTCAAAACCTCCGCAGCAAGTGGAAAACTTTGAAGCAACGCTACCTAGCAGAAAGACGAGTGTTGTGCAAAAGCGTAGCCGGGCAAATTAGATAATGTTTAATGGCAGAAATCGGTCCATGGTGACAGCAGGCTGCCTGTGTGCGCGCATTTGGCACAGCGGCGAGATGAGAGGATGAAAAGCACACACTGGTGCGGTGGTGCTGTCTGAAGTGAATACAGTGACTGTGAGTAGGCTAATACATTGCACACGTTTCAGGTGCAATTATAGAACCAAATCAGCCTTTTCCCCCCTCCATCTCTAAATCGGACCAGTTGTAGGCTATTAGGCTACCTTTTTTCCTCTGCCTGTCGCGCTGACTGCATTCACGCAGCCAGCAACATTTTGCGACTCATTTTCTTTTGAATTGATAATCAGGCTCGTTTATATGCATTGTAACTTCA
Organism: Poromitra crassiceps; assembly: GCF_964638095.1. Lineage (NCBI taxonomy): Eukaryota > Metazoa > Chordata > Actinopteri > Beryciformes > Melamphaidae > Poromitra > Poromitra crassiceps. Next base: position 20,812,004 of record NC_139625.1, on the reverse strand, counting down.
TGTTGGGATTTCCATTGACCATTGGTTGGATTTGAGCATGCAGGGGACGGGATATGGGGCAGATCCCCGTGCGTAATCACTGTGGCAGCTGCTGCAACGGGGAATCACTCAAACGCAACTTCAATGGAAACGCCTACAAGTCGCAATTGTACATTGTCGAAGTTGTAGAAATATCGCAATTCTTTTGCGAAAAACTGTAATGGAAACACAGCTATAGATGAAGAGGAGTTCGTTGGTTTTGAGTGACAATGAAGGAGAGAGGAGAGTGGTTGACGAAGCCACCCTGAACCTGTTCGTTTCCGACACTGAAGATGAGGACTTTGGTGGTTTCAGTACGCAGGAAGAAGAGGAAGACGAGCATTAGTGACTTGACTTCTCTGGTTACAGGTTTGCTGCACATATAGCCTATTGTTGTGTGATTTTGTCTGGGGATTAGTGACCTGACTTTTGTTTTGTTTTGTTGAAATGTTAATAAATGGGAGCTTCCCCAAACAGCCATCGCTTTCCCGACATTCCTCTCTGTGCACGAACCCTTTCATATGGTAATTAAACATCAAAACACCCGCGGCTTATAGACCGGTGCGGCTTATAGAAGAAAAAAATAGTCAATTTTGGTCCCGCGGCTTATACACCGGTGCGTCTTATAGTCCGGAATTTACGGTAATATTTATCAATGGAACACATGCCCTCTGTGCCTTAATGATGGGGGAGTGATACGCCTATTTGCTTATGCAATCCTCTCTATAGCCTGGGCCCCGCGGTTACTGATTGTTCTTATAATTATTTTGTATTGCTCATATTTATTCATTATAATAATGTTAGTAATGCAATTATTCTCTGCTGCTGCGATTACCTAAATTTCCCCACGGGGATCGATAAAGTTGAGTCTTATCTTAATTGAAGAGTAACTAAACCCTAAAACCTTTTTTTGTGAAAACCAATGTATATGGCTGTTGAGTAGTGTTGTTGATGGATTCAGGTCAAAATCATGACATGCAACTCTTTCATTAAAAAACATTTTAAAGTTTCCCCTCAAAAACATACATTTTCACGCACATAATACTGTGGCAGTGTGTTTCTGGAAAGACGCTGCCCCCTGCCTGATTTTGGTGCAGTTGACATTTGTTTGGCTGTGGCCAGGACATTGTAGAGCTTCCACGTGGGAGCCCAGTCAATAACATCGCACACAGCAGACTTGCTCGGCACAGTGGAGTCAGCGCGGACTAAACAAGGAAGTGCAGGGGGGGCGGGCATGGTGGCGCAGTGGTAAGCGCTGTCACCTCACAGCTAGAAGGTCCTGGGTTCGATTCCCATCTGGGAGACACTAGTTTGGAGACACTAGTTAGGAGACACACTATCTGACCGCACCCGACCCAAAGGAGTTGTACTAAGTCCCCTAATTATTCATAGGTGTGTTCTGGGTGTAACATGAACTCAAACGATCAGTGTTATCTGCCATTCCCTTCGAGACCCAGGTGGGCTTGGATCTTGACGCATTGCTATTTAAATGGCAGATTTGGCAAGTTGGAGAAACATGCGTCATGGCCATAATATGAAATATTTGGGGCAAATTGCCAGCTCACGTACAGTATGGTTGCAAACTCACCTTACACACTCAAAAACGAATAAGATGCCCATTGTTATTGCAACAATAGTATTAATCACTTTCTCTATCAATAGCCTAACCAAATTCAAGTTTAGGAATAACTTGGGAGCGGGAAACACTTACTGTATTTTAATTTACAGTATGTAATTATGTGCCTGTTGCTCTTTGAGTCGCGATATTTATCGGCGAGATGTTTGGCCAAGCTGGACGTGATTGGCTCCCTTCGCCTGCAGCTTTGAAACATCGTTTACAGATGGGCTATGTTGGGTTCCTTTGCCTCCAGCCCACAGAGTTGCATACACTTATTCCATCTAGCGAAGCTTGAAATCATCCACACACACACACACACACACACACACACACACACACACACACACACACACAGGCAAACCTGCCTCGAGTCTAGACATGTAGGCTACTAAATGTGTTACCCTCTCATAGTACCGTTGAGACGTCCATTAAGGTAACGCTAATCACACTGGAATGATAATGCCTTCAACGCTTAGTCACACACACACACTCACTCTGTCTCTCTCTCTCTCTCTCTCTCACACACACACTCACACACACACACACACTCACTCCCGAGCTGCCACCTACACGGGGACAAAGCTACGTGACAGTGTTTACTAAAGAGCTTGGCTGAGATAGGTGGTCACGTAATTGATCAAGGTTGGCAAACGGAGTTGGAGCTAATGAATCAAGACAATGGGCAACGGGTTTAATTACGGCTGCAAGAGGGGGGTCGTTAGAGGAGTTTGTGTGAGGGAGGGGAACTCTCTCCTCATGGTTCCCAGCAGGGTCACATGATAAGGACGTTTATCGCGCCGGTCTAATCTGACGCCATTACTTATGCGCAGAGGCTCTGTCGTTCGCCCTCCCCCAAGATCTCTGGGTGGCCTGAATTTGCTAGAAGGTTAGTTGTTAACTTATCAGGCAGGTTAGCGTTAGCGCTTTAGCGGTTAGGGCTGTGTGTCTTGTGTGACTGATGAGGAAAGCACCAAACTAAGTCATTATATGCAGACAGGAGGCTTCTCAAGGGGCGCTCCTCTTTTTAAGCCCTTCCACCCCAAGTATCCTCAGTGCTATTAGTTTGTATTATCACCGTGTTGGCCTGAGCTGCTGGAGGATGAGTTTACCTCACTCATGTCACTAGGATGCTTAGTTTGTATTGCTCAGGCGAGGCAGTGTTCCTCCTGGTTCCTTTAGAATGTGGACTCCACATTCTCCTCCACATTGTGGAGGGTATGGCAATTCATAGTAGGCCAGTCAATATTGTTTTAACGCTGAACAAATTGATAGAACAGGGGTTTCAATGGATTCTGGTACCAGTGGGGATGTTAAATAACATATTAAAAAAATCTAGGATAATCTAACTTTTGGAAAAGTTGGAAAACCCATTTTCAAGAAGGCGTCCAAGATGGCTGCATCTGTGGTCGAGTGCATTGCTATTTTCAGGCTTTGGAAAGCACATTTAGACCAACAAATGCCTGGTCTAAAGACTGGCACATTATATCCCTGCTATCTTCTAAAGGACACAAAGGCTTGGTACGCCGTTACGCACATGTGAGGCACACACTGATCCACGTTCACTCATGTGTACGTCACAATAAATAAATAAATATCTTGCTCCCTCTCCCTCTCTCTCTGTCTCTTTCTCTCTCTCTCTCTCTCTCTCTCCCTCTCCGCTGTCTGTTGAGGCAGGTCAGACCTGGATGTTAGCATTTCCGGTTCCTACGTGTAAAAGTCAATGGGATTTCTGGGGCAACTGTAGCTCAGGAGGTAGAGCGGGTCGTCCACTAATCGCTTTCGATAAAAGAGATCGGTGGTTCGATTCCTCCAGTCTGCATGTCGAAGTGTCCTTGGGCAAGACACTGAACCTCAAATTTCTCCTGTTGGTGTGCCAGCACCCTGTGTGGTAACCTGCCACCATCGGTGTATGAATGGGTAGGGCTGGGCGATATGACGATATATTTCGTCTGGACGATAGAAAATGTATTTTGTCTGATATGATGCTCTATCGTTTATATCGTTGTGTTGCAAATCACACTCTTTACGGCAATATTGTCCGTCATTTGGATGACGCTGTGCTTTCTTCATTCTGTTTTCTTTTTTACTCACGTCCACAGTCCACACACGCACCAGACTCTGTGTCAACAAGCCCCTTGCGTCCCTTTATAAGTGGCACAAATCAGCCGGGTGAGTAGGCTAAAGAGCAGGGAGATGTTACCTCCACTCCGTCCGCCTAGCCTACCCAGGCATTTGCGCTGTGTTAAGTCCGCGTTTGATCCATATTTGCGTGTGTCCTCCTAACGTTAAACCTGGCAAAACATCTCCTCTCATCATCCCAAGGAAATCCCTTGAGGGCTGACAACAAAACGTCTATCGTTAGCTTTAGCTTTTAGCTTTCCCTGGGTGAGTTGTGTTGGTTAACGTTGTTCTTCTTCTTCTACCGTTTTATTCTTCTTCTACTGAACATGTAGGTATTTTGATGTTGACTAAAGAAATACTGCCGCCTAGTGGCCGCTTTTAGATATGATTCCAAATTAGTGCTTAAATTAAACACATCAATAGCAAATGCTAGTGTCCTCTTTGAAAATCGAACTGGTGGTGTGGTTCAGTTTCTGTTTCATTCTACTGCCCTGCAACTAATTATTATTATTTGTGTTGTAAAGAATAGCCATGCTTATCTGTATTCTGAATGCATGTATCCTTTGTGAGGTTTGACAACATTTTAACGGGTTTAACTGCTACATAAATAAATGGCCATGTGGTCATTTTATATAAACTATAAATAGAATTTACAGAAAATATGCTATATCATGATATATATCGGTATCGGGATATGAAATGACCTATATCGGGATATGAGATTTTGGTCATATCGCCCAGCCCTATGAATGGATGAATGTACCTACTGACTGTAAAGCGCTTTGGATAAAAGCGCTATATAAATGCAGGCCATTGTGTATGGGGATTTTGGTTAAATGCTTGAAATAAGGTTTGTGTGGTTATCAAACATTTACGAAACAGCGAACAGCAAGAGAACACACACACACCAAGATGAATCATTTCTTTTGCGGTGGTGCGTGCTGTCCGTGGTGCTGAAGTGAGAATTGGACACACAGGAGAGAACTGTAACAGACACATAAGCAAATCGTGTTTACCATAGTTTTTTTTCATTTGCTAAAAATATTATATCAATTTATGGACTGTTTCAAACTATCTTTTTTGAATAAATGTGGACATTTGAACTGTCAATGCCAATGCACGGAGCACAGTGCTCTACATGGAGGCGGCTGTGGCTCAGGAGGTAGAGCGGGTCGTCCACTAATCAGAGGGTCGGTGGTTCGATCCCCAGCTCCTCCAGTCCGTATGTCGAAGTGTCCTTGGGCAAGACACTGAACCCCGAATTGCTCCCGATGGCTGTGCCAGCACCCTGCGTGGCAGCTGGCCGCCTTCGGTGTGTGAATGGGTGAATGTAGGCACATTGTAAAGCGCTTTGGATAAAAGCGCTATATAAATGCAGTCCATTTACCATTTACCATTTACATGGTGGTCTCTCAAGCCAGACTATCTCTTTCACAATCTTCGAATGCTCCATAGACAGTCTGCCTGCCCATTAAAATGTGGCCAGAGGCTGATCGGAAGGAAGTTCAATGGTATTCGACCAATCACGGCATTTGTAAACATCTGAGTTGAGCAGACTATCTCTGTGGTGCTGTCGTCTCTGTAGTCCCGACCATATCAACATGCTACCAGAGCAGTCTCTTAAAGGGCATGGTGCAGGTTGGAGACCACATTGCATTAATATGTGGAAGGGGTATATAGCAATGGGATTTGGGGAAAAAAAACGTAGTCTCTTAACACATTGACTGCCAGCCGTTTTTTTTTTGCTGTAGGTAGCTTTTGCCAAGCCGTTTTTTTGAGGATTCTGGCTCATTTTACAAGAGCCGAGGATTCTTTTCTGCTTGGAGTTTGTCAACACAAAGTTCACAAAAGTACTAATAGAATGTGTGCTTTCTCTGTCTAAAAGAGTTAGTTTGTAGAGTTAGTAGTTATGTAGATATTAGCCGTTGAGTACAGCATGGTTTTAGCGTCTGAGAGTGAAAGCTGAGATAATCGCAGTTTTGTGAAATTCAATCAAACAGGCAGAACAGTCACTTTAACCATTTATTTTTGGCATCAGTGAGAGATCAGACATCCAAACAATATAGTTCCGAACGCCCTCTCCTTCAACTCCTCCCTCCGTGGGCGTGTCTAGTGGCTTTCAGCCTGCGTTTGTCACAAGCGAGTGCTCTGCTGCTGGGAGTTTGAGCAGCCTCCCTCCCTGGCAGCGAGTTTGAGCAGCCTCCCTCCCTGGCAGCGAGTGTGGATAGGTCTCACTCGTCTCTTGGGTTTGAGAGCCCCGATGAAGCCCCGTGCGACTCTAGGCTTTATGCTGCCCACACAGTCCATTTCTGGAACCCCCCACCGCAGCAGCGCGAAAGCGTCCCCGCCTACAGTATGAGAATGAGGCTCGTTCGTTTCTGACTGTAAAATCGCCAAGCCATTTCCTTGAGAAAGGAGGAAGCAGCCGCGGGAGGCGGCTGCTTTTGGTTGACTTTATCTCTGTCGGGAGAGGACCGTCGCCACCTAGCTGGTCGGTAAAATAGATTATACACATTCAATACTTCCAATATCTCCATAGGAGACGCGGGGGGCATTGATCCACGTAGCACCGTCAAAAAAAAAAAAACGATTTTTTTTGACGTATTAATACGTCAATGGCAGTGAACCGCTGGATTTTTTTTGACGTATATATACGTCAGTGGCAGTCAACGTGTTAAAGGGATAGTTCGATTTGTTTGAAGTGGGGTCCTATCAGCTAGTTCGATACACTAACTTAATTAGGTACAGTGTTCTGGAGGCTGGGCGCATTGTGGAACGAAACCGCGCACTCAGCGCAGCAGCCAAACCTGCCTTTTCTCTGTAAGTACGGGGGGTCAACAACTAAAACGTAATTTAGCCACCTAAAACAACGCCCACCTAAACAAATCGATATCCGTGTACATGCACGCTCTATTTTGACTATTTTCAGCGCTTTACTTTTCCGCAAAACAGCAGTTTCATTCGGCACTGCTTTTTCTCCCAACCGTACAACTACCGTATTCCTCCGCTAGAAGCCTGCACACTGCACAAAGCCACAGCACTGGATTACTCCGCAGTTATTTGGGGGTATTTTATTTCTCCCGGTTTGTTAGTGAAGACACAACAAATAGAATACACGAACGAAAATATGAGTGATTTTGATAGCGAGGATGATATGCCATTCACCTTGGTGACAAGAGGATACAATTATGAACCAGAGAGAATACAGAAGAGGAACTTTTGCAGAGAGTGAACAGGCAGACAGAGAGATGCGCCTCCTGCCTAAATGCCGGGGTGCCCTGCAGACCTTTTTCACCATTCCCAGGATAAATTGTGGAAAACGTCCCAGACCAGAGAGGCCAGGTGACTTGTTGTCTCTAAAGTAAGTCAGTGTTTTATCTCTCTTCTAAGCCTTCCTGTTTTGTAAACCGCGGCTCTGTGCTCTGTGCTGGATTTTAGTGGAGGAATACCGTAGTTGTACGGTTGGGAGAAAAAGCAGTGCCGAATGAAACTGCTGTTTTGCGGAAAAGTAAAGCGCTGAAAATTGTCAAAATAGAGCGTGCATGTACACGGATATCGATTTGTTTAGGTGGCCGTTGTTTTAGGTGGCTAAATTACGTTTTAGTTGTTGACCCCCAAACTTAGAGAGAAAAGGCTGGTTTGGCTGCTGGTTTGGGTGCTGCTCTGAGTGCGCGGTCTCGTTCCACAATGCGCCCAGCCTCCAGAACACTGTACCTAATTAAGTTAGTGTATCGAACTAGCTGATAGGACCCCACTTCAAACAAACCGAACCCTTTAACCCTCACAAACTGGTTGCCAGCCAGACAACAGCTACATCTCCACAAGGACAAACCAAGGGCAGTGATTAACTCTTGATACATTTTAAAAGATCCCTCATGCTAGGGATGTCACGATACCAAAATTATGAGTTCGATACCGATACCTGCCTAAGTATCTCGATACCGATACTGAAACGATACCACAGCAAAAAACTAAAACATCAGCAATAGTAGTGGAATAAATAAAGGGGACAAAACATGGAACTTAAAACTTATTTTATTGATTTAACAAGGTAATGCACAGCCATGTAGTCATTTTACTACACACTGGTAGTACTGCCACCATGTGTGGCTAAAGCTGAACATGCTAGAATTTTTATTATCTAGTGCAAAATGATCATAATCTCTCCTGTAAACATATTTTGCAAGAGTGAACCAAGAGTTAAAGGAATGTGAACCGTTTAAACTTATAAATAATATAAATAAAATATATATTCACACAGCTGCTACACTATTATAGCTATTTGTTTGAACAAAAAATAAAAAGTACTCTAAAAAGTACTTGCAGCTCCTGAGCTTTATGTTAAAAAAAATAAAAATGTGTTCACATCAATAGAAATATTTTTGTCACAGAACGTGGACATTATGAAAACCAGAACATGTTTAATTCTCTTTTTCTTATTCTCTCTGACTTATTTTCTGGACAGTTCTTTGGCCACTTTAAGGTTCTTAGCCAGGAAAACAAGTGTCTCAATGTGCTCCTCAGTCAGCCTAAAGGCCACAACAGATTCGTCCGTCAGAGCCTCGCCCCGCCCTCCCCGTATGACGGCGGGTGGAGCGGCGTCATGCGGGGAGGGGGCGCCGTCGGCTGACGGGGGCTGCTCCAAAATGTAACTCAGCACCGACGATACGTGCGTGACGTCAGCTGCACGAGAGTTGTGATTGGCCCTTGCCTTGGGCCTGTAACAGAGATCTCCGAGGTAGTCAGCGGAGACCTGATGTAATTGAGTCCTTACCGTCCTCATCGTCGTAAAGTCGCCTTCGAAACATGACGTTAGATTATAACGAACTAGTTGTGTGGCTTAGCCTTCCCAAATGTTGAGGGTCGTTTTTTAGAATTTAATACATAGAATTGGGAACGTTACATTCAATTTCATTCAGACTGCCTGCACTCAATCGCCGCCATTTTCCCACGGAGCTTCCACAGGAGGTGGGAGGAGGGAGGGTGTAGTGACGTCCTAGCATGTAGGGCTCCCTGGCGCCGGCAGACGGAGGAACGGCTCCAATTCGAGGCGGACGGACGAGTCTGTTGTGGCCTTAACGCGTTTAGGACTGCAGATGTTGCCTGATGTGCTGAACACTCATTCTGAAGCACAGCTTGAGGCTGGAATGCAGAGGTGCTGTCTTGCAAAATGTGCAAGAGTTGGCAGGGTGGCTGCATGGTTCTTCCACCAGGTGAGTGGCTCTTCCTCAGCATGTATCTCTTGCATTTGTTTGTACAACACAAATTCAGTTGTAAGTTGGTCAGCCCGGGATGTGGGAGGATCATCACCTGCCCTCCCCTCAGCCCCACTTGCCTCCCCCTCTGCCTCCTCCCTTTTCTTTTCAGACGTGATGGTGGACAGCAGGCTTTTCAAGTTTGTTTTGCTTTTCTTTTTTGCCCCTCCTTGATCTTCCTGTTGCTGCTGCTCTGCTCCTTGGCCCTGCTTCTGTAGTGGTGGAAGCTCACCAGATTTCTGCAAAGGTATTGGCTTCACCTCTTCCTCCATGGTAACAAAAGTGTCCTTAAATCATGGGTCCAGGAATGTGGCAGTGTTAAGGACAGTCTCCAGCAGTCTGATGTCATATCTTTCTGTGAAGTCTGATCTTATTGTATCTTTCATGGCACGTGAAATATTGCTTTCTCCATCCTCCACTGTCAGACAGGACAATATTTTCCATTTCAGGGGCAGCACGGAAGACAGTGTGGGGTCCTTCTCTCCACTTAATGCATCTGTGAAGCTGCTTAGAGGGCTTAGGACTTCTCTAACAGTATCTATGGTTGCCATGTCTGAATCTTTAGGCATCAGATGCCACTTGTTCCGATTTTCAGCCAAAACAGCACAGACGGGTTGTTGCTGTTCACAGAATCTGTCCACCATGTCAAAGGTGGAGTTCCAGCGTGTAGGCGTGTCGTGAATGAGCTTATGGGGTTCTTTCAGCAAGGTCATCTGTTTGTCCTTCAAGCTCCTCATAATTTTATTTGACCTGGAAAAGGCAGACACGGTTTTCCGGAGCCTGGACAAGGATGTTGAGACACGGTCCAGGGCTAGAGCCTTGCCTACAGCCAGATGAAGGTTATGTCCAAAACATGGTATCCAGGTGTAGCTCTCGGATGCCTTTTTGTTGTTAGACGCATTGTCAGTGGTTATCCCGGCCATTTTTTGACAGGTCCAGTCGCCAATTGTAGGACACAATTTCATCCAGGGCTTCATGGAGACACTCTGCAGTATGATCAGAGTGTAAAGCTGAACATCCTAAACGCCAGGACTGTGTTTCCCAGGATTCAGTTATGTACTGGATTGTGACTGCCATGTATGCATCAACTGCCCTGCTCATCCAGATGTCAGTGGTACAAGCGAAGGAAGGCTGGCTGCTGAGTTGTGCCTGAATAACATTCCTGGTCTCAGTGTACAGCTTTGGGATTTCGGTATCCATGAAATAATTTCTCCCACTGGCATGTCGTATCGTCTGTCCAACTGCTGCACAAGGTTCCGGAATCCACTTTTCTCAACTGTATATATTGGCACTTGATCAAGACAGATAAACTCAGCTACTGCTCTCTTCAATTTTCTTGCTTCTCTTGAGTCGTCATCATACTTTCTGCACTGCCCAAACAAAGCTGGGAGGGAAGGCTGCCTTGACTGGGTTGGTGCTGATTCTGGCTGTTTGTGTGTCTGTGCCTGTGGGGGGTAGGGATGGATACATTACATTATGCTAATGTTTAAATTTTTCAGTTTGATCTCATTGTCATTTTTAAATCTAATTTACTCAATTAACACGTTCACTGCCAATGACGTGTTAATACGTCAAAAAAAATCCAACGGTTGACTGCCAATGACGTGTTAACACATTGAATGCCAGCCATGTTTTCATTCCTGTAGGTAAGTTGTGCCAGGGGTGTTTTTGACGATTCTGGCTCATTTTAGAAACAGCCGAGGATTCTTTTCTGTTAAGAATTCATGAACACCAATCATCTAAAAGTAACTAATAGAATGTGTGCTTTCTCTGTCTAAAAGAGTTAGTTTGCAGAGTTAGTAGTTATGTAGATATTAGCCGTTGAGTACAGCATGGTTTCAGCGTCTGGAAATTTATTCAGAGATAAATGGCTTTTTGTGAAACAGTCACTTTAACCATTCATTTTTGGCATCAGTAAGACCGTCAGACATTCTAAACAATAGTTTTGAACAGTAATTTCCTCCATAACAACAGGAAACACCCCTCTCATTCAAACTCCTCCCTCCGTGTGTCTTCTCCTCCTTCCTCCTGGCTGTACAGCGGGCGTGTCAGAAGCGCTTTTGCTGCTGCCTGCCTGTGTGCCTGCCTGCCTGCTTGCCTGCGTGCAGACGCTCCTTGTGCGAGTCAAGATGGGCCGGGGAATGCGTGGGCGATGGGCAGATGTTGATTCTGGCCTTTCTGAGGTGTTTCAAAGTGTGTTTCACCTATGATCTATTTTGCAAATCGCTCTCCGCTCTCTGTGTGCTGCTGCCGGTGCGCGGCCGCTCTCAGGCAAGACAGTGGATTACTGTAAAATCGCCATGGCATTTCCTTGAACGGCTTGGTCCCGCGGCAGTTTTTTCTTTGATTTCGGTCGTCTGGGGGAGCACTGTCAACACTTAGTGGGTCGGTAAAATAGATTATACACATTATCTTGCTCCAATAGTGATCTCGAAGATGTAAAAGTTGTTGATTGATGTCCCACTGTCAAAAAAAAAAAAATGTTTATGTAAGACGAGTAAACTCGGCTCTGGCACTTAAGCGTTGGATTATGTAAGACGAATTATTTCGGCTATGGCACTTAAGGTGTTAATACGTAAAAAAAAAGTTTTTTTTTTTTTTGACGGTGGGATGTGCATCTAACCCTTTTACATCTTCTATATAAATATGGGAGCCACCGAACGTGTACAACCCATTCCACCGACCCACTAAGTGGCGACAGTGCTCTCCAGACTAGAAAAAGCACAGCCAAAACTGCAGGGGAACGCGCGATGAAACCATTCTCTACTGTAAAATGGATTGGCGAAAACGCTTTCGTTTTCGCGCTGGTTGCTGGTGGTGGGGGATTGCAAATTTGCATAATAGATTATGGGTGCAACACACTTTGAAACACGCAGCATAAATAAGACCAGAATCGCAAAAGCTTCATCAAAGCTCTCAACCCGAAACCCCAAGAAACGAGCGAGCCCATCCAGACTTGCCCAAAGAGCGGCCGCCAGCAGACAGGAGCAGCAGCAGCAGCAACTCGCTTGTGACACGCCCGCTGCAGCCAAGAAGAACACACACGGAGGGAGGAGTTTGAAAGAGAGGGGGGTTTCCTGCTGTTATGGAGGAAATTACTGTTCAAAACTATTGTTTAGATGTCTGATGTCTTACTGATGCCAAAAATGAATGGTTAAAGTGACTGTTCTATCGAATTTCACAAAAAGCTATTTATCTCAGCTTAAATTTTCAGACGCTGAAACCATGCTGTATTCAAGTGCTAATGCCTACCTAACTACTAACTCTACAAACTAACTCTTTTAGACAGAGAAAGCACACATTCTATTAGTTCTTTTGAGATATTTTGTGTTCACAAAATCTTAGCAGAAAAGAATCCTCGGGTCTTGAAAGATGAGCCAGAATCCTCAAAAAAACCCTCTGGCAGAAGCTACCTACAGTAAAAAAAAAAACGGCTGGCAGTGAATGTGTTAAAAAGAAAATCTAAATAGAAAATGAGAAAATGTGCTCAGTAAAGTGCAGAACTCTGCCAAGGTGTATTGAGTCATTTGTGTTCAGTCTACTTTAGTGCATACTGTATCAACTGTAGTGTGCCTGTGCTGTAGTGTAGCCTATGTGGGTTAATAATCCTGGGTTTAAGCTTCATTAACATTAAAGCAGCTTTGGAGGTACGGTGGTGTAGTGGTAAGCACTATCGCCTCACAGCTCGAGGGTCGTGGGTTCGATTCCCACCTGGGGACGAGGTGAACGCTGAAGGAATGCGTGCCCGTCCGCATGTCCTCGAGTGCCCACCGCCCGGGTGGGGTCGGCAAAAGGGCCTTTCTGTGTGGAGTTTGCATGTTCTCCCCGTGCCTCCCGGGGGTTTCCTTCATATAGGAACCCCCTTCACAAAAACATGCAATATCCTGGTTGCTAATGTGGTTCCTCCTCTGGTCGTTAAGGGCGCCTGTTCAGAGGGAGGGGAACTGGTTGGAATAGCGTGAACCTCCCACGTGCTATGTCCTACCGGTGAAGCTTCCTCTGTCAGGTGAAAAGAAGCGGCTGACTGACTGCCCATGTCTCGGAGGAAGCATGGAGCCAGTCTCGGCTCTCCCCAGATCGGCAGAGGATGGAGTAGCAACCAGGATTGAGAAATCAAATGAGCACTAATGGGGGATAAAATGGGATAAAAAATCGGGAAAAAAATATTATAAAAAAAAAAAAACATGAAAGCAGCTACGAGCAAGATTTTCGATTGTTATTAAACAGTATAATTACAATATTTGATGCATCACATCTTACCTATAATAGTAGCTGAGACCAAAGCCGTGTGAATCGGAGATTGCTCTCTTGATGCTTATAGAGTCTGTGTCTGTCTAACCTCGCGTCACCAGGGAGCTCTCTCTCTCTATCTGTCTACCGGCAGGCCGGATAAACCCGGAAATGAAATGAAACGGTTCACGGCAGCTGCTGCCTTCCGCCGTTTCGCTCTGCCTAGCAACATACCATAAACAAGGAGAACGCCATGCAGGGGCTTGTTACTCTTGGGAACATCTCTCGTTATATTCTAACAGGTTTTTTGGAAGTTATTTTGTGGTTATGGCCGAAGTGGCTGCTGCAAACCGTTTCATTTCACTTCCTGATCTGCCCTGGCCACAGACAGACTAACACTGGCCGATTCACTCAGGGTTCAAGCGAGACTACTCTGCATTGGTCTCGTCTACTATTAGAGGTAAAATGTGATGCATTGATATTAAATTTAGACTGTTTAATAACAATCGAAAATCTTGCTCGTAGCTGCTTTAAGTGCCAGATTTATGGTTAATCCAATATATGTAATATATATTATTTTCACGCATAAATGTAGGCTATTGAAATGTAGGCTTATTATGTGGTGTATCCCCCCCCCCCCCCATACACGTAGGCTAGGTGTTTTTGACAATGAATTAGTAAAACATTAATAATTGGGATTATTGTAAATATTAGGATAGGTGACATCAGATTACTGCATACCATGTAAAAGCTTTAATAACACTGGCATTGAGGGCCATAGTGTTATTCAAGCTTTTACTGTACATGGTATGCAGTCATCTGATGTCCCCTCCCCTAAACATTACATGTCATGACTTGCTCCTTGGCAGAGATCTGTGCTCGAGTGTTTCACTGTAAACGAGTAGGCTATTGTGACAAGCAAAGTTTGTTTCAGTGAAACAAGTTCATTCTAGTACCGGTATACCGTGCATCCCTACCTCATGCAGCTGCCACATAAAATACACTCTTCACCCGTCAGTCACCGCTACCGATTTAGCCGTCGTGTGTGCAGTAAATCCCTGTGTTGCACATCTTTATATACTCTTTGCCTGCTTAAAATACAACTGTTGAAAGCAATCTCTAAACTGACACCATGTATATTTACTGAGTGTATGTTGTCTTCTGTTTGATTTGCTGTACTTATTTTACATGCACCCAACTGTCACAACTCACCGATCCATAGTGTATGCTAAATGTACCTTGTAATTAGACAAATTCTGAAAATGTTCTGCTGTCAGGCTCCAGTAAATAAGCTGTGTGTGTGTGTGTGTGTGTGTGTGTGTGTGTGTGTGTGTGTGTGTGTGTGTGCGTGTGTGACTATTTTGGAGTTTAAACAATTGTGGGTTTTGTAGTCCTATTAGTGGCAGTGTCTTGTGGGTCTCCATGCAAGTAAACATTTGTACAGTAACTCAGTGTCACTAAATAAACTCAAACAGGCTGGGAAACAGCGACTGTTTCTGTGAACTACTGCTGCTCGTTACACAATCCAGTGGGTTATATTCATTGATTCACCATTGAATTGAACTGATTCTCTTGCCAGTCATTCCAGGGTGCCAGCAGGCATCATAACATCTTTTTGAAGGTGCTTTCAAAGAGTGTTGCACATTGTTTTTGTTTTTGCTGAAAACACTGATACCAGTTTGGCCTTGCTTTTCAAACGGAGACTGATGGAGTCATCCCAAATGCCTTTTTTCATTCTACAGAAAACTTTGATCAGAGTCAATGAAAAAGTCTGAACTAACACTAACATCAACTAACACTATATGAGATGGTGTTCATTGACTTGCATTGCATTCATTTTGGATGCTCATTCGCTTATATGATATGTGGCATTATATCAGCTGTCAGTCCTAGAGTCTTATACGCAATGTACACCAGATGCGTTACGGCTGCGTAGCGGATCCGGTAAAACTGCCGGATCGACTCTCGCCCATGTTAATAGATGGGCGATACATGCGGTACGGAAAAATTACGCACCTGTTCTATTTTTGCCGGATCCCGCATACGTCTGACAGATTACACGAGTGTGGGTCTGTTCACAGCCATACCAGAGCTGTTCCGGAGCTGGTGGACATTAGCCATTATACTACAGATGTTTCTGGTCTGCAGAGACAAGAGCGGCAAATTGATTCAGTTAACCCCCCAACCCCAATCCACCAAACCGTGAAATCTACTAGTGACACTTTTAGGGGCCACTTTGTCAATCTCTCACTCCACTAGCTAATATTTGTGATGTTTAAAACAATGAGTGGATGCCATGGATGCAGCCGTCAATGTGCTTAGCGACTGAACCTTAATGTAATCCAAACCCTCTTAGCAATATCCTAACTGCATGAGATCTCAACCGACTAATCTTTTGTGGATAGAGGGAATGAAAAGAGACAAACTACTCTGGTACACTATTTATAGCAATACTTGCCAGCCGCTTGAGCAGTCAACCATTAAAATGAGCTTCCCCCCACAATCAGATGGTTTTCATCTCTTGCCTTCTTCGTTTTTCACGAGTCAATAAAAGATCGCATTAATAGCAGCTAGAAGATCAACCCTTGGGATTAGCATAACTTAACTAAAATGGTTTCTCACTTTACCTTTTGAGTACTATTGGGAATAAAACAAAATGATTTTATTTTTCACGGATTTTCAGGGGCGGGAAGAGAGATTTCCTTGTAATTATTTTTGAACTATAGATCGCTCTACCTCGCGGTGAGAAAAGTGCAGACCTCTTAACATGTGAAGGTGCCTTTAGTTTACGCTCATACATACGTTAGTGCATGCTGCAGATCTAATTGCCTACAGTGCATATTCTTGATGTAGCCTTGCTTGACATTTATTTTATTTTGAGTGGTCTGTACAGTATATGCTTAGTAATGTAAAAAATAAACCATCTTATGTTATTCATAACTGTGTTCACAACGGTTTCATTCACGTTCACAATGTAGGTTACTCTCATAGCCGCTACAAACTCTCAAACATTCAGGTCAGTCAGAGCCTGAACGTTGTATCGGCCAATCAGGCGGTGCTTCTTTTCTGAATATTAATGAGTTTCCTCTAACCACCCTACTTTTGGGAAAGTCGTGCTCTAGCCCATACTCCAGTGACCGTGTCATACCCATCCCGTCTTAGATAATAAGTACTCTGTTTTGTTCTGAAATGGCTCCCATTTAATCTTTTTCCTCTCCCAGTTAAATTCAAATGAATTCCAATTTGTCAAAGCCAATTGCCACGATAAAATGTATTTAATGTGTTCCTCAATTGTTCCGGGTTAACAGGCTTTGTGCAACATAATTCCAGAGTGGAATTCTGTATTACGGTACTTCATTCATTCATTCATTCATTCATTCATTCAATCGATCATTAATTGAAAATAATTCATTATCAAAATCCAATATAATGTAAAAATGAATCCATGCATTGGATAGATCCAAGAATGTATACATGTACATCATAAATGCAAAGATTAAGTGTAGGCAGACACACGTACATATTATTATCTGTATGTGCATGACACATGGGGTAGTGGATACCTCTAAGCTTGTGAATCCAGCTTTTCCTGTAATATATCTACTTCCAGACCATGACTTTGGACAGCTTGATAAACACCTGCAAAACCTTTGTCCTGATCCCCGGAACCCCGAGCAGATTTTAAGCTTTTCTGCAATCGCAAACTCCACACGACCTCCGAGAAACGTATTTGCTGAGGAGATAAGGGTGTGAGGACTGCTGTCTTTTTCTGATGATCAAATCTGATGAGACAGCTACTGGTGTGGGAGTGAGCAGCGGGGATTACTAGATTCTGCAGTATTCTGATATGATGTTAGATTCTTAGACATTTGCTGTGTTGTTTGGAGTTGGGAAGAACCCAAACATGTGTCCCTGTCAAGGATCTTTCTTCAGCAAGACCTCCAGGTCAAAGACCCAACTATTTGATAGTTGACAAGAAAACGATTGGAGGGAGGAGAGATTGCTATGATGTGACAAACGTCCCAGGCCACCACATTCCCATACATCCTACAGTATACCACGTGCTGTTCGTGAATATGTTTACTGTGTCTCAGGATGCAAAAGATGTTCATTTTGTTCAAAATACAGATTCATGCATTTTTTATTTTTCAAAGTAGAACAAAAACAACTTACATGCAGCAGTACTGACCCTGAGCAGGATTGCATCATGCTTTTTTTATCCCAACTGATTTTGTTCATATATTCGAGTCATAACACTGGGCTGTGATTGACAGACAGGTCCAGCACATCTGACTCATTTTTTTGTTTGATTTGTTTTTTAGTTTAGTTTATTTGTTTGACATTTCAAATTAAAAGGACACTTGGTTACAACACGTGTGTGTGTGTGTGTGTGTGTGTGTGTGTGTGTGTGTGTGTGTGTGTGTGTGTGTGTGTGTGTGTGTGTGTGTGTGTGTGTGTGTGTGTGTGTGTGTGTGTGTGTGTGTGTGTGTCTGTGTGTGTGTGTGTGTGTGTGTGTGTGTGTGTGTGTGTGTGTGTGTGTGCGCGCGCGCGCGCGCGTGTACGTGTACATGGAGATAGTGAGTACAGCATTGGTCACACAAAAACACAGACGCATCCAACACAAAAAGTATTCACATGTCTCAATCAACATGTGTCCTCTTGAGGTGCATTATAGCTGCAGTCTGCATTGCATTATAGCTGCAGTCTGAGACTGATGTGTCCTCTTGAGGTGCATTATAGCTGCAGTCTGAGACTGATGTGTCCTCTTGAGGTGCGTTATAGCTGCAGTCTGAGACTGATGTGTCCTCTTGAGGTGCATTATAGCTGCAGTCTGAGACTGATGTGTCCTCTTGAGGTGCGTTATAGCTGCAGTCTGAGACTGATGTGTCCTCTTGAGGTGCATTATAGCTGCAGTCTGAGACTGATGTGTCCTCTTGAGGTGCGTTATAGCTGCAGTCTGAGACTGATGTGTCCTCTTGAGGTGCATTATAGCTGCAGTCTGCATTGCATTATAGCTGCAGTCTGAGACTGATGTGTCCTCTTGAGGTGCATTATAGCTGCAGTCTGAGACTGATGTGTCCTCTTGAGGTGCGTTATAGCTGCAGTCTGAGACTGATGTGTCCTCTTGAGGTGCGTTATAGCTGCAGTCTGAGACTGATGTGTCCTCTTGAGGTGCGTTATAGCTGCAGTCTGAGACTGATGTGTCCTCTTGAGGTGCATTATAGCTGCAGTCTGAGACTGATGTGTCCTCTTGAGGTGCGTTATAGCTGCAGTCTGAGACTGATGTGTCCTCTTGAGGTGCATTATAGCTGCAGTCTGCATTGCATTATAGCTGCAGTCTGAGACTGATGTGTCCTCTTGAGGTGCATTATAGCTGCAGTCTGAGACTGATGTGTCCTCTTGAGGTGCGTTATAGCTGCAGTCTGAGACTGATGTGTCCTCTTGAGGTGTGTTATAGCTGCAGTCTGAGACTGATGTGTCCTCTTGAGATGCGTTATAGCTGCAGTCTGAGACTGATGTGTCCTCTTGAGGTGCATTATAGCTGCAGTCTGAGACTGATGTGTCCTCTTGAGATGCGTTATAGCTGCAGTCTGAGACTGATGTGTCCTCTTGAGATGCGTTATAGCTGCAGTCTGAGACTGATGTGTCCTCTTGAGGTGCGTTATAGCTGCAGTCTGAGACTGATGTGTCCTCTTGAGGTGTGTTATAGCTGCAGTCCAAGACTGATGCATCACCCAACTTTGTGCTTGGCTTGTAATCACTGGACGATAGGGGCACCTATACAACGAGAAACGACACACAGGAAATAAACTTCCTGGCTCCTGATCAATATTGGCTCAGCATTTATCAAATGGAGCCTACTGAAGAGAACTCTGAAGGGTTTTTCAGTGATGAAGAGCCAGCTACAGTCTCGCAACACTAGAGAGAGCTGATGTCATCATCATGCTAGCATCAGCATTAGGGGTGGGACAAAATATCGATACTCACGGTATCGCGATATTTCCACTTGCGATACGTTATCGATACACTGGCACCAAGTATCGATATGTTTATTAATTAATTAATTATTTTTTTATTTTTTTAATAAACAGGCTAAAATATTATGTTGTGTGTGGTAGTTGAAACATAGTTTCAAGTTGACGTTTATTTATGGTAAATGGCCTGCATTTATATAGCGCTTTTATCCAAAGCGCTTTACAATGAGTAGATAGTCTACATTCACCCATTCATACACCAATGGCGGCAGGCTGCCACGCAGGGTGCCTGCACACCATCGGGAGCAAGGAGGGTTAAGTGTCTTGCCCAAGGACACAACGACAGCAGCTGGGAGGGAGCGGGGATCGAACCGCCAACCCTTGCGTCATTGGCCGACCCGCTCTACCTCCTGAGCTAAAGCCGCCCCCTATTTATGTTTGTAGTTGAAACAAAAACATAAATACTGTAGGCTACATGAATGGAAATGTTTGATCATTAATATCTACTTTTAGAAATTATATAGGTAGGTAGGTTATATAGGTTTTCTTGTTTTAATAATAATAATAAAAAGACTTAATGTGTAACTTTTCCTCCGTGGTATCGAAAATGGTATGAGTGAGTGAGTGAACTCTGAGAGAGTTCATGTCAATTCTGCTAATAAATACATAATACCTGCTTCTTGCCTTTTAGGGGTATTTTTTTCTCTTCAGTTACACAGATATCGTGATGTATCGTAGGTTAAATTTCTTCAAATATGTCGATTATCGCAGAATCGCTGTATCGTGATAATATCGTTATCGAGGGCCAAGTATCGTGACCATATCGTATCGTGAGTTACTCCACGATTCCCACCCCTAATCAGCATGCTAGCTAGGCAACAAGGTTAGCTGTTAAATGTCTGTGAATGCATTTTTGAAAATCTAACTTGTTTCATTGTTCAATTTCAACATTTCTGAACAACCCTATGAAATACATTTACAGATAAATGAAAAAATAATAATTTCCACAAAAAAAGATTACCCTCTATGACAGTGGTCCGGTGACCACCAGCGGTCCTTGAATGGGTTCCAGTGTGGGGCAAGTGGCCTCAGCATCGGCGCGGCCCTTCACCTATTTTTATATCAGGGATGTTATGGCCCCAAGAGGCTGTTTAATCAGAGTGAACTCTGTCTAGAACTGAATTAGAGGGCAAGTGTTCTCCCTGTGCCCCCATGCAAAATATGCATAAACACCCACTCCCCCCAGCATTCACACACGCACGCACGCACACGCACACGCACATGCACACACACACACACACAAGATGCAGTCCGGCACAGAGAGGGTCGTAAAGTGCTCCCTCTCTCTCTCTCTCTCGCTCTCGCTCTCGCTCTCGCTCTCCCTCTCCCTCTCCCTCTCTCTCTCTCTCTCTCTCTCTCTCTCTCCCCCTCTCTCTTGCTCTCTCTCTCTCCCTCTCTGGACAGAGTGATAGAGGGTGGTGCAGAGGGTAATCAATATGTTTGGGCTATAAATAGCCGGTAGCGCAGTGTGGTGCTAAGGAGGAGGGATGAAGGGGTCATATATTTGATGAGGGGAACCCAGTGCTGCTCAGCATGGGAAATGTTGCTTTGCATTCACAGAGCTTAGCCAGGGACCCACACAGTGTATTAGGCCTATTTGTTACCTGGCACGGCTTTGAAATGGCATTGAAATATAGCAATGCAGCGCGGCGTAAAATCACATGCCATCCGTATTGTGGACGTATGGAAATGATATTTTGGTGGAAATAGATTGTTTGGCTTAATATAAACATACCTTGAAATATACAACACAATGAATAGCAGTGAGTGTTATTACTTTATTGAAATGCAGCACAAACGGCTTTTCCTATTGTAGCCAATATGGGGGTGATATGAGGATGGAAAGGTATTACTGTATATGGGAGAGTCCACCATCTTCCCATTCAAAAAAATCTATGCATTTTAATATTTGCAATTCCATTCCATATAGGTACCCTACCTACAGTATAAGATCCCTAATAGCAATTGAAAACAATAGAATATTGCTATGTTTTAATAACAACAAATGTGTCAAACACAGTTTTCCCCTCAACGCGCGTCTCCCTGATGCGTGTTTACGCACCGGCCGCCGTGGGTGTGCTTAGTTTTCTCACTCACACCTGATTTGGCGTTGGGGGCGGTGTGAAATTAAACTCACCTCTTGGTATTTGGAAAATAGAGGAGCAGGCTCTGGTCACTACCTCTATCATTTGCTCTCATTTCCCAGCCAGCGGCCCGAGTTATGTTCCACTCTTTGATCAATTATCAGAAAGGGGGGAAAATCATTTTACATTTTGTCTTATGTAATATGTACCCCTTGAGCTGTTTTGCCGTGCCAATATTACCCCCTCAGTCGTGCGTGAAAGCTGCTCAAATACCCCTGGTGCACGACATACCTGGCCATAGAACACAGATTCTCAACAAAATAGACACATGGGAGTCTTAAGGATGTGACAAATTATAATTAATCTTAGACTCCAGCGATTTAAACATTGTGATTCATATTCAGTCCACAGTATGGTGATTGATGTCTTATCATCTCCCACAATAAATGCAGAGAAATCCGTCTGGCCAGTTGTGCACTTTGCCGATCTGGGCAACAATCTAGCCGACTGTGGGTTATCTGACAATAGCAGGCCCGTACAACAGAATTACCCGCACAAATTTGCATATCAGTTTTTCCAAATGGACCCAAAAAGCACACACCGACAGAGCAGAGGCTTACGAGATGAGGATTCAGACCGGGGGAAGATAGCGAGGGAGTGTCCCCAAAAAACCTGCTGTGAGTCAACTGCACTAGATTATGATGCAAATGTCAACTGCACTAGATTATGATGCAAAGATGCTGCACCAGAACTGTAATCACAACAGACAAGGCCCCTCAGGGAGCCATGACAGATGTCAGCGTTTGATTATGAATGTCAGCTCTGAGGAGAGGGCCGTCCCAGCTGGCCACCCGGCGACACTCATGCCTTGATTTTTCATCCACACACACAGGCCAACATTTATTTTCCCATTAGTGGCATGTCATCACAGTGTTTACCCATGCTGTCATGTGATCACAGTGTTTACCTGTGTACCCATGCTGTCATGTGATCACAGTGTTTACCCGTGCTGTCATGTGATCACAGTGTTTACCCGTGCTGTCATGTGATCACAGTGTTTACCCATGCTGTCATGTGATCACAGTGTTTACCCGTGCTGTCATGTGATCACAGTGTTTACCCATGCTGTCATGTGATCACAGTGTTTACCCATGCTGTCATGTGATCACAGTGTTTACCTGTGCTGTCATGTGATCACAGTGTTTACCCATGCTGTCATGTGATCACAGTGTTTACCCATGCTGTCATGTGATCACAGTGTTTACCCATGCTGTCATGTGATCACAGTGTTTACCCATGCTGTCATGTGATCACAGTGTTTACCCATGCTGTCATGTGATCACAGTGTTTACCCATGCTGTCATGTGATCACAGTGTTTACCCATGCTGTCATGTGATCACAGTGTTTACCCATGCTGTCATGTGATCGCAGTGTTTACCCGTGCTGTCATGTGATCACTAGGGCTGGGCGATATGACCAAAATCTCATATCCCGATATAGGTTATTTTATATCCCGATAGCGATATATATCACGATATTGCATATTTTCTGTAAATTCTATTTATAGTTTATATAAAATGACCACATGGCCATTTATTTATGTAGCAGTTAAACCAGTTAAAATGTTGTCAAACCTCACAAAGGATACATGCATTCAGAATACAGATTAGCATGGCTATTCTTTACAACACAAATAATAATAATTAGTTGCAGGGCAGTAGAATGAAACACAAACTGAACCACACCACCAGTTCGATTTTCAAAGAGGACACTAGCATTTGCTATTGATGCGTTTGATTTAAGCACCAATTTGGAATCATATCTAAAAGCGGCCACTAGGCGGCAGTATTTCTTTAGTCAATGTCAAAATACCTACATGTTCAGTAGAAGAAGAATAAAACGGTAGAAGAAGAACAACAACGTTAACCAACACAATTCACCCAGGGAATTGACATGATTCACATTATACAGTACAGTACATCTAATTTCTATGTGTGTGTTCAGTTGGCTACACTTTACCATTGCTTTAGTAACATTGCACTTAATAGTATCCCAGTTAAGTTAGAGCAAACACACATATTGGATTTTACATGGACACCCCCCCCCCCCCGCCCACCCCCCATGCATCACTTAAGGACTGGACATTTTACATACGTAGACTTATTACATCACTGTTTCCATCACTATATGTCACTTTAAAAGGTCTTTTACTTTGTACTTTATAATTTGAAGATTGCCGACTGTCTGCTTCATTGCTACTGTATTTGTTGTTTGCTGTTGCTGTGATCACTGTGCTGCATACTGCACAAAGACAAATTGCTTGTTTGTAATGTGTTTACTCAGTATGGCTATTAAATTAATATTGGATCTTGAATCTTAATTTAGTTTCAATTACCTTTATTCTTTTGCAACTTAAAAGATTGTTTAGTAGTTTGTTCTTTGTCCATACCCACTGAGCAATAGATGTCTTTAGCTGTGATATGATTAGACCAGGATTTTGGGTCTACTTTTAGCCGGGTTTTACACCATGTTTTAAAGACTTCAATAGATATTTAATACAGCACGGTGGCTCAGTGGTTAGCACTGTTGCTTCACAGCAAGAAGGTCCCAGGTTCGAACCCTGGACCGTCCCAGGTCCTTTCTGTCTGGAGTTTGCATCCGTCCTTCTAAAAATACAAAAGTGAATTAAATTTAATTAAATTTAATTAACTTAATTTGACCCTTCGCCTAATTCAATTGAGGCCCTTCAAGGTGGACCGTACATTTCTTGACATTTTTCCTGCATATTCAAGCCGAGTTGCCGTGTAATCCCTCGGCATGGGGGCAACAGCCGTTGCACAAAAGAGCGTGAAGGACGAACACGATCAATGTGGCGAGCCAAAGGACAGGTGGGGAGGTCGACGGGCTCGCATGGAAAGAAAAACAAACAAAAACTATTTCAAGGTCAAGTGTGTGAATGAGGGAGACAAAAATCCCCATCTGAGCTGCGTTATTCAGCAAGTTGAACCCGCTCCTCCCCGCCCCGGTTACTGGTTCTGAGGCACCAGCTTTCATGGAGGAAAACCAGCCCCTTTGGAAACGGAGGCCGCATGTATGCAGAGATATCCAAATTAGCAAAAATGCAATGAATAAGTGTGGCTGATATTCTGGAATTGTATCAACAGGTAGGCCGACATAACACGTGTTGCTCATTTTGAGAGTGTATTTTCCAGGTCTGGGTCAGGTGATTCACTGTAAATGCTCCTTAGTATTTGTTTTAACCTGCATATACCCATTGGCATTTAATCCATCAGGGCAGTCTCGATATAGGCAGTCAGGTAAATCTGCCTTTTTCACTTCCCACCCAATGCACCCATTTTGTGTCTAAAAGGCAGGAAGTGACAAAGGTGCACACAGAACATTAATGAGGATTTCCAACCCATTTGGCGATCCAGTGCTGGGGATCTCATTACTGTTTTGCTTGCACCTGTGTTACTGCATTTTAGACACAAAATGGTTGAATTGGGTGGGAAGTGAAAAAGGCTAATTGTCAAGAATACAAAATGGACATTTTAACATTTTACTGTCTATACTTTCTCAGTGTATTGAGATACAGATCTGCTGAGTAATGGATGAGTCACATCGTACAGTAGGTGATAAGAGCTGGTTTGACTTATTTTTGTAGGCTTACCCAGAAACCCCTCCGCTTCCTGGTTCTTACGTGTAAAAGTCAATGGGATTTTTCCATGGGAATTTCAGTTAAATGCATGAAATAAGTTCTGTGGTTAACAAAAGTTTATGAAATAGCGAAGTTTGTGTTGTGTGTCTTCATAAATGAGGAGCACTTTTATGACTTTCATAAACGCGCTCGACTACGGGGGATGGGGGGCGGATGTTGGGGGGTTTGGCGGAGAGGTCAAACCTTGCGTAGAATGCATTCAGCGAGGGCGAGGTGTTTTGGGTTTGTTGTTTCTCTCCCTTGAGGTCCATGGCTGTGTGGAGGCCTCTCCATAGGTGCCTTGGGTTATTTGTATCCAGTTTGGCCTCTAGCTGCATGCCATAGGCTCTCTTTGCTTGCCTGATTGTTTTCCTGAGTGCGTGGCATGACTGCTTATATTCCTCTGGTGATCCGATCCGGAGGTGAAGGCGGAGGTCCGTGCACGGAGTGCTGCACGTGCACGGATCTTGCTGTTAATCCAGGGCATGATTTTTATTGTTTTTTTGGGGTATGTAGCTGGTGACTGAAATCACTGAGATTTCTCGCGGCCTTGAAGGCCTGTATATGCAAAACAGTCCTGTAGTGTGGCTTCTGATTGATCGTTCCAATGGTGGGCGGTGAGGAAGCGAGCCGGCTGCTCTTTGAGTCTCAGTTTGATTTCCCGAATGGTGCTCACAGCAATGCCTTGTAACCATGGCGTACTATATTAGTATGCAGGTCAAGAGTGCTATGGCCCCTGGTTTTCACTTTGACGTGCTGCTGGAGGTTGCCCATATGGTAGATCCGGCCCTGATGCTACTGTTATATTTACACTATGTGTGAATGATAAGAGCTAATGAAAAGGGTTGAGGAAGTCGTCATGTGTGGAGCCTCCAGCTGATACGTGCAGTGTGGCATAAATCAGGGAGAAATGGCATTTGAAATGCATATTACAGAATGGAAATAGTATCAAATAATAACCATGGATATTGGTTGTGTGAGATTGCGAATGAGAGGTATCGTATATGTCTCAATTTACGTGTCGCAAAGTATTCGATATTTATTATAGTTTATTCAAACAAATGAGATACGGGCATAGCCGTCTCACGCTTTGACTTCATGTGTCTTGGGTGCAGAGCTGTGAGACCCGGTGACACCGCGGTCTTCTCCTGCGTTCTGACTTTTGTTTCAGAGGTGCATCACATTTCTTGGTTTGAATCTCTCTCTTTGGCTCACGGTGTCGGCTGTAATCACCATGTATTTCACAAGGGAGCAGGGGGATCTAATACCGTAATTAATCATGTTTGTTTTATTGATCAGTCACCGTCACCGTCCAATCATGCAACAGGATCACTTTAGACTGTTTTTTTGTATGCGTTCTTCCGATTCTCTCTCTCTCTCTCTCTCTCTCTCTCTCTCTCTCTCTCTCTCTCTCTCCTCTCTCTCCCTCAGTCTCTCTCCCTCCCTCTCCCCCTCTCCTCTCTCTCATTCACTCTGATGACATCATCAGTGATGTCATAATGATGTCACAATGCCTATGTACATCACTGATGACATCACTGAACTATAGCCTTAGCCTTAAGGCAATCAGTCTTAGGGCAATTAGGGTAATTAATCTGCCCTAATTAAAAAATCCAGCTCCGTCAGGTCACCCGCAAGAGTGGTCTTTACACCTCCTGAAAGTTTAAGCCCGAACGCACGTAAAACGGCATAGCTGTGGCCGGACAAAATTCCTGAAACAAACAGACAAACAGAGTCCACATTGCCAAATTTAGATAGATAGATAGATAGATAGATAGATAGATAGATCGATAGATAGATAGATAAGATAGATAAGATAGATAGATAGATAGATAGATAGATAGATAGATAGATAGATAGATAGATAGATAGATAGATAGATAGATACAGTAGATAGATAGCGTGTGCGAGTGCAGTTGTTTGTTCCTCATTGTGATGTGAATGAGGTGCAGTAATAATATTCTCTAAAGAAACCTAATCTAATCCTCTGCATAAAGTAACACTGCAGTCACAGACTGAACATCACCGCTGGTGCACCGCTGGTGCACCACTGGTGCCCCAGGGTTCAAATTGGCATTTTTACCCAAAACTGTTCAGGTACTCACTCCATGGAGTGGCAAAAATATTGATCTGCCATCTGTTATTTTTGTAAACTTCACATGGTTCTAATGATTTTGCAAATTGTGCATGGGTGATGGTGGGTTAAGCGCCTCTAAAGCAATACGTGCGAGGATTTTCAACTGAAAGCGTTCATGTGCAAAGTTTGCAAAGTGTATTTAGTTATTACATTTAACCCTGTTAAAATTAACATGAATGAATAATGTACTGTATAAATTAAATGTTCCATTAGAAGTTAATTAACAATGTTTGCTACGGTCCAAACACAATTACAACTTAAATGCTATACATTTGTCTTTAATGCACCAGAAGTTCTCCATGTTAAAGGTACATAAATATAATTCCCTATCAGCCATCATGATGACATTATCACCAACCGTCTTTGGTGATGTTTTAGTCCTAATTCCCGATAATGGGGGCTGCTGTAGACACAATGTTGATAGGCCCCTCCCCCCCCAGGTGCTTAGTGGCCAGCAGTACAGACCGTGATCATACTTAGCAGCTTCCAGATGTTGCTGTGCAAACATGATTTGAAGCACCGATATAGAAGAAATGAGCACAGCCTCTGTTGTTCCTTCCTAGAGTCCATTTGCATTCCTGCCACATTGGTCGCCTCTTTTAGTTATGTGTATCCAGAAGTACTGTAGTGACTTCTGCCAATCAGAGCTAACACTAAGCATCCAGCTTCAATCAATCAAAAGTAATATTTTAATAAAATGCCGGTTCAGTGATTTATAAGCTATTGTCAAATTTTGAACCATTTCTTTATTTCTTGGGTAAACAAAACCCAAACAGGATCAAATCCATCATTATAGTCAAATTTTATAACAACAACCAAGCGGTCACTGATTCACTAATTTGCATTTACATTATGTGCTTTAGAACTACTGTACAACAGTCCTTCCCTCCATTAAAACATAATATAGACATAAACACATAAACCCATTCCTAGAGAACTTGGAGGGATTTCTAAGAAAAATATGAGTGCCTGATTTAACTTAACATGCTGTTACTGGTTTCACTTATTATATCAAGCTCCTTAACTGGCTGGCTGCATGTTAAATCAAAACTAATTTAAAGTACAAACAAATATTTGAAGTTGTCTTCTAACAATTGGCCCATGTTGTATCTTTAGCTTGGTGAAATTTAATGATTAACTAGAGCGATGTCAGAGCAAATGAGGGAAAAGCTTCTCTAGAGGACGGTGTTTGTGATTATAGCCTCATCTCTCCTCACAGTCTTCCATGGCAGATAAGAGGTGTATCACTCAGTCTTCCATGGCAGATAAGAGGTGTATCACTCAACAGTCTTCCATGGCAGATGAGTGGTGTATCACTCAACAGTCTTCCAAGGCAAATGAGTGGTGTATCACTCAACAGTCTTCCATGGCAGATGAGTGGTGTATCACTCAACAGTTTTCCATGGCAGATAAGAGGTGTATCTCTCCTCTCTGTCTTCCATGGCAGATGAGAGGTGTATCATTCAGTCTTCCATGGCAGATGAGTGGTGTATCACTCAGTCTTCCATGGCAGATGAGTGGTGTATCACTCAGTCTTCCATGGCAGATAAGAGGTGTATCACTCAACAGTAGGGGTGTCACAATATATCGTCCCACGAAATTTCGCGATAGTAAAACGTCACGATATGTATCGTTGAGATGAAATCTCATATCGCAATTTCCCCCCCCCCCCCCCCCCCCCCCCAAAAATAGACAAAGAAACGTTTTGTTTGTTGAAGTTCAATGTGTGGAAAGTAGTTCAGTTGAACAAGTCTCTGAAGAGACACATGAGAAGTTATACAGGAGAGAAACCATTCAATTGAGTTTCTGGCAAAACTGTTTACTTGACAGGAAAAACTGAAGATGCATAAAAAATAGACTAAGAAAAGTCTTGTTGTTTGAGTTTGAAGAAAAACTGAAGATGCATAATGAGAATTTATACTGCTGAGAAACCTTTTAGTTCAAAGTAAATCTAAGTGACGGTGTAACTCATTCTATTTCAAGATAAGCCTTATCTCCAATCTCATGTTTTTTCTAGTTGTTATTGTAATAACAATTTCCCACAACAGCATGTTTTGTATTTGTGCATTTCAAATAAAATACTACTTTTCCAGTCATATATTGTCATTATTCAAGTTTCAAAAAATATTGTTAAAATCGTATCGTATCGTTATCGTGAACCCAGTATCGTGATACGTATCGTATCGTGAACTGAGTGTATCGTGACACCCCTACTCAACAGTCTTCCATGGCAGATAAGAGGTGTATCACTCAACAGTCTTCCATGGCAGATAAGAGGTGTATCTCTCCTCACAGTCTTCCATGGCAGATAAGAGGTGTATCACTCACCAGTCTTCCATGGCAGATGAGAGGTGTATCACTCAGTCTTCCATGGCAGATGAGAGGTGTATCACTCACAGTCTTCCATGGCAGATGAGAGATGTATCACTCAGTCTTCCATGGCAGATGAGAGGTGTATCACTCACAGTCTTCCATGGCAGATGAGAGGTGTATCACTCAGTCTTCCATGGCAGATGAGAGGTGTATCACTCAGTCTTCCATGGCAGATGAGGTGTATCACTCACAGTCTTCCATGGCAGATGAGAGATGTATCACTCAGTCTTCCATGGCAGATGAGAGATGTATCACTCACAGTCTTCCATGGCAGATGAGAGGTGTATCACTCAACAGTCTTCCATGGCAGATGAGTGGTGTATCACTCAGTCTTCCATGGCAGATGAGAGGTGTATCACTCACAGTCTTCCATGGCAGATGAGAGGTGTATCACTCACAGTCTTCCATGGCAGATGAGAGGTGTATCACTCAGTCTTCCATGGCAGATGAGGTGTATCACTCACAGTCTTCCATGGCAGATGAGAGATGTATCACTCAGTCTTCCATGGCAGATGAGAGATGTATCACTCACAGTCTTCCATGGCAGATGAGAGGTGTATCACTCAACAGTCTTCCATGGCAGATGAGTGGTGTATCACTCAGTCTTCCATGGCAGATGAGAGGTGTATCACTCAGTCTTCCATGGCAGATGAGAGGTGTATCACTCAGTCTTCCATGGCAGATGAGAGGTGTATCACTCAGTCTTCCATGGCAGATGAGGTGTATCACTCACAGTCTTCCATGGCAGAGGAGAGGTGTATCTCTCATCTCTGTCTTCCATGGCAGATGAGAGGTGTATCACTCAACAGTCTTCCATGGCAGATGAGAGGTGTATCACTCAACAGTCTTCCATGGCAGATGAGAGGTGTATCACTCATCTCTGTCTTCCATGGCAGATGAGAGGTGTATCACTCCTCACAGTCTTCCATGGCAGATAAGAGGTGTATCACTCCTCACAGTCTTCCATGGCAGATAAGAGGTGTATCTCTCCTCACAGTCTTCCATGGCAGATAAGAGGTGTATCTCTCCTCACAGTCTTCCATGGCAGATGAGAGGTGTATCTCTCCTCTCTGTCTTCCATGGCAGATGAGTGGATCACTTTGAAGAGCATCACTCATTCAAAAAGCTTTTGAGAAAGGATGGAAGACAGCTTAAAAGCTTTAAGTGACATGTCCTCTTTCTGTATATTGCATCTCGTGACACCACATAGTAAGCAGCACTCTGAACACAAAAGGAGTGAGGAAGTAGAGTAGCTACATTTAAAGTGTGCAGGTTTCCACACAGGATGAATGAAGGAGAAAATGCACACCAAAAAGGAAAATGTTGAACAAGATCTGGTGGTCTTAGACATGTTCATGTCACAGCTTGCCAAATAGACCCTTTAGCAAGAATCAGTGCGGCAGCAGGTCTAAAGCAGGCCAAACGAGCAGACCAAACGTCCCTTTTCCCCGTAATCAGGCCAGTTGAGAGATATAATCCCGCCATAAAGTCCTGGGTGGCCGCGGGGTCTCCGCCCAGCGGGACATGCCCGCTACACCTCCGCCAGGCATCTTCTCAGAATGCCTAACACATCTCAATTGGCTCCACTTGATGCAAAGCACTGGCTCCATTTTTGCTGCGTTTACCCATTTATCTTTGAGTTCCTTGGAACTATGTAACATTTAGCCTCCCTGTAACATCTGTATCCAACACAGCTATAGTGGAAGTGCACTGCAGTAAATCACCATGATGACACTGGGAAGAAGGATGAGTGTCATAGTGGCACTAACATATGGTGCCGAAAGAAAAGAGTAGGAGCTGACTGACAGCTCAGATGAATTACAGCAAAACCCAGGTGCCTTATATGAGAATACAAAAAGTTTATATCACATGATGGTTGGATTTACTGTATATAACTGCTACAGTGGCAGCCACCTTGAATTGCCGTTCCCAGCCGGCTGCCATCCCAAAGAAATGAACTTTGTTAAGGGACATTGCTTTAGAGAAACTAAGGTCATTTATATGGTCTATTAAGAGGTTGAATAGGTTTAAGTTATGTTACCTTACGTTTAAGTAGCCTAGTTAAAGGGATAGTTCAACCTGTTAAAGTCTAGCCCTTATTTGTTACTTACCAATGATGATGTTGTTCTTGATGTTGATGTTGAGTTCTTTCGCAGCACAATCCATCCTGTTCCTCATAGTTGATGGAAAGTTGATAGAAAGTTGGGCAAAAACAAATGCAAGGTCAAAGGGGTCATGGTCCTGTATGTATAAGATGACGTCTGAGGCTCACTAAAATGTCATCCACAGAGTGCACACAAAGTAAGTTTCAGTGAGCACAGAGAGAATATCCGCGCTTCAGCTGACAAATCACGCCAGGCAGGGGGGCTGAGTTAACACAAGTGAAAAGGGAGATCTGGAGCACACAGGCAAAGTTAGGCAATTTAATAGGTGCAAACAAATAAAGACTGACGTTTCGACACAAAGGTGTCTTCTTCAGAGTCAAACAGGGTGTGGTGAAAGTGACTGGTTTAAATACTCCCACCACAGAATAAAGCAAGTCTCTCATTTGGTGGGGCATGGTTATTACATCATCAACACACAGCCAATGAAAGGTTACCATATATAGCCTACTCTAGTGTCCTCTAGAGAGAGAGTGGCGTCAGCGGAGGACCAAAATGCGAGACTCATTAGCCAATGAACAGCCAGGAATGGGTCTCGCGCTACTTTTGCATGCTAAAATAAAGCTGATAATCGACAGTGCTGCTTAATCCAGGACCTTACTTCCTGGAACTCTTGAGAGTAAAACAACTGGTCCATTGGAGTGAATGGAGATGTCGGGACTCTTCTATCCACATGGCTCTGGCCTACTCCAAGAATAGAAGAGTACAAAACATAGTAAAAGCAATACATATAGAAAATACAGTAAAATAACACAGCAATAGGGAGAACACAGAACCATCACAGGAAACAGTGTCTTCATTAAGTCCAAAGGGCTCAACAGTGCTCAAGGTGTAGATCCAAAATGCTTGTCTACGAAGGAGTTTATTAAAGGAGCCCTCTCCTCACATTAATTATTATCTGACGACTCACCCAGTGTTCTCCGCAGCGATTTGGAGCGTCTTGGCGTTGTTGTGATCTAAATAGTACTCAAAGCCAGTCCTTGAATGCGCTCCGTCGGGGCCACATGGCAGCGTGCTGTTCCTCCATGTAAATAGACAGTTTTCTTCCCGTGTTCTACCCATATCGTCATTATATTATCCCTAAAGAAACATCAGACTGCTGTTCACCCCCGGGCTATTTCCACTACTCTTTACAAGGATCTCATTTCCTCATTCGGGGTGAGTTTCATCAACTCTCGTCAAGTCAGTACACAGCCCAGCCGGCAGGAAAGTCTCGCGGGACTTGACGAGAGTTGGTGAAACTCACCCCGAATGAGGAAATGAGATCCCTGTAAAGAGTAGTGGAAATAGCTCGGGGGTGAATAGCAGTCTGATGTTTCTTTAGGGGTCATATAATGATGATATGGGTAGAACACGGGAAGAAAACTGTCTATTTACATGGAGGAACAGCACGCTGCCATGTGGCCTCGACGGAGTGCATTCAAGGACTGGCTTGGAGTACTATTTAGATCACAACAACGCCTACGACACTCCAAATCGCTGCGGAGAACACTAGGTGAGTCGTCAGATAATAATTAATGTGAGGAGAGGGCTCCAGGTTAAAAAAAACGAAATTCTCCTTTAACAATATCACCCCCTCTTGGTGGAGGGTGGATTTTTTTCTATGCCCCAGAATTTAAGGGAAGCCACGGAGCCCAGTTTCAGTGAGCTTCAGTCAGCTTGTAATATGGAGGACCGTGACCCCATTGACCTTGCATTCATTTTCCCAATACTTTCCATAGCTCGTATGAGGAACAGGATGGATTGTGCTGAGAAAGAACTGTACCAATCAACATCATCACTGCTAAGTGGCAGTGCTGGCCCAATGGTTAGAGAATTGAGCTTGTGACCGGAAGGTCGTTGGTTCAATCCCCGGGACCGGCAGGATAAATCTGGGTGGGGACAGCACTTGCCCCTCCCTCATTACTACCACTGAGGTGCCCTGCAGCAAGGCCCTTAACCCCAACCGCTCCAGTGGAGCTGCTCAGTGACCAACAGATCAGACTGTGTTTGTACTGGGCAGCTTCCAGGTGTGAATGTCTGTGAATGTGAACAGGGCACCCCTGAAAAAGAGAGATTTGCTCTCAGTGAGACCCCTGTATAAAAAATAAAGGTAAAAAAAATAAAAAATTGTAGCAAATAGGGCTAGACTTAAAAAAAAAGTGAACTATCCCTTTAAGTTAAGTTACTGTTTTATCTTTGTTTAATCTGCCACTGATCTGGATGGGACCTGTCAGGCACCTGGGGTCAAGGATCAACCGGCAATTCAAGGTGGCTGCATAGAGCATATC
This sequence comes from Poromitra crassiceps, assembly GCF_964638095.1. Taxonomy (NCBI): domain Eukaryota; kingdom Metazoa; phylum Chordata; class Actinopteri; order Beryciformes; family Melamphaidae; genus Poromitra; species Poromitra crassiceps. Next base: position 20,778,003 of record NC_139625.1, on the reverse strand, counting down.
AATGATTCCAGCGTTCAATGTTCCCATGATTCAATGTTCCCATGATTCAATGTTCCCAGGGTTCAATGTTCCCATGATTCAATGTTCCCAGGGTTCAATGTTCCCAGGGTTCAATGTTCCCAGGGTTCAATATTCCCATGATTCAATGTTCCCAGGGTTCAATATTCCCATGATTCAATGTTCCCAGGGTTCAATGTTCCCAGGGTTCAATGTTCCCAGGGTTCAATATTCCCATGATTCAATGTTCCCAGGGTTCAATATTCCCATGATTCAATGTTCCCAGGGTTCAATGTTCCCAGGGTTCAATATTCCCATGATTCAATGTTCCCAGGGTTCAATGTTCCCAGGGTTCAATATTCCCATGATTCAATGTTCCCAGGGTTCAATGTTCCCAGGGTGATAGGAAGGTCGTAGAGAGTCAGGATTCAGGGCTATAGGTAGTAGGGCTGTGGCGATTCACTTATCTCCCGATTCGATACTATCACGATTCTTGGGTGCCGATTCGATTTATATTGCGATTCTTAAGTATTGCGATTCTACGATTATTGCGATTCGATATTAAGATTTATTGCGATTTTTGTTTATTTTTTTCTTTTATTTTTTCAGTTTGTTTGCTTTTTTACACTAGATTAGAACATGGGAAAAGTTGAATCATACACTAGAGACTGTATATTATATATCATGAGTAGGGCTGGGCGATATAGTTAAAAACAGGGGCGGACTGGGATCATAATTCAGGCCGGGCATTAGATACCAAGCAGGCCAGGCCGATATGGGCCAACGCGCGTGAAATTTGGGCCGTTTGAAGCCAGATTTGGGCCGTTTGAAGTCCAATTTTACAATGAGATGCACCCACTTTAACCCTGAAGTGTAATTATTACTTCAGACTAACTAATAAAGTAATAAAACCACTAGTAAACCAGTAGGCGGCGCCTGGCCTGCTGTTCAGTGAGTGGCCTGACTGCAAGCACCAAATTTTTTTTTTTTTTTTTTTTTTGCGATTATCGATTCTGGAATAAAAGATCGATCCAAAAAATCGTGACATTAAAAATCGCGATACTTAGGTGAATCGATTTTTTCCCCCACCCCTAATAGGTAGGGTCGGTGACTATGGGGTATATGGGGGTGGGGGGGGGGCTATGGATAGGAAGGCGTTAGAGAGTCAGGATTCGACGGATTGGTAGAGGGATTGACTAGGGGGATATTGGGGTGAGTGGTTAGGGTTAGTGACTAGGGGCATGTGGGTGGGGGTAAAGGTGGGGGGAGCAAGGAAGGGGGGTTGTTGGGGGGGAAGTAATCTGTGGAGAAAAGTTCCTCCCCAGGCGCTGATGTGCTCTTCCAGTTCCATTTAAGCTCAGGGGCCAATTAACTATAGGTGCCCCCAGGGCTCAAAGGTGTGTGCTTCATGCTGCTAGCAATGCACCCGGCGTTGCCTGGGTTACCATAAGTTCACCTTTATTTGACTCAGGGAGCTGCTTTTCAGGATTTTACAGGACTTTCCAGGTGTTTCTAAGTGTTGCCAGGACTGTACAACCAACCCATGACCAAGCTTTCAGCCCAATCAGACCTGGGGTGTGGGCGTCCGTACACAGACAGACGACTTCAACTTTATTATTTTAGATGTAGAGCTGGGAACATTGAAACTTGGGAGAGCACATATTTTGACCTGGGGAACATTGGCCCCTGGGAACATTGAACCTTGTGTCATGTTCCCGTTAGGTGCTATATAAATCTGGGGAACATTGAACCCTGGAACATTGGGATGACCCGCGGTTAATATGTTCACAGCAATTTCTTATTTTAACATTTACATTTACTGATCATTTACGTCGCATGAATATTGTTTTGTGGGAATGAAGTCTGATCTGCCATATGGAGCTGACACCGCAAAGTTGCCTGGTGCAGCTGTTTAGTAGGTTATTTATCATTTAACAAATAAATACATCTCTCTTTGACATTCATCTTCTGCGTTGTGTTTCTTCCCCATATGTAAGACTCACAATGACAGTATAGATCGCTCAACTGCACTGTTAGCGTGACATCTCCGAAACCGTGGAAATGAACAACATTACAGTGAAGATCACTAAGGAACAGCTGAGACATGTCTGTTCTGCTCTCTCTCCTCCTCCTCCCCCCTCCCTTCCCCTGCTCTCTTCCTACCTTTCTCCCTCTCCACTTTCTCCCTTCCACTGCTCTCTCCTCCCCCACTTCTCTCCCCCCTTCTCCCCTTCCCTCTGTCTCTCTCGAACATAAGATTGTTCAACCATGTTATTATTATTATTACTGTTATTGTGTCTGCTAGATTTAGCTAGACATATTCTCTGTGAAGCCCTCTGAGACATGTTTGTGAATTAGACTTGACTTGACATAACGTTAGCAAGGAAGGAAATGACTCAGTCTGTTTCATTTGAAATGCCAATACCTATATTCACCAGAGCAACAAAAATAAATAGATAACATTGCAATACAGCAAACAGGGGACCTATGATCCTTTCATGCATCATTATAAGTGACACATTGCTCAATACAGATATTCCTTATTGGGAAATCAATATGTGAAGGTGGGGGGGGACAAACTTTTGAGGTAAAAGGGAAAAAAATATCCAAATTCTCCCAGGGAAAATAGACTTATTTTCTATTCCATCGCACACTTTTCTACTCCGACTTCCTGCTCGTCTCTATTGTCTTTGATATGATGGATAACTGTAGGCTGCTTTGTGAGGTTGTATTAATGAAAAAAGCACCTGCACCCAAAACCATTTATCAGATCACATTGTGGCGAGCTGACGCAGGGAATTGTGTGTGTGTGTGTGTGTGTGTGTGTGTGTGTGTGTGTGTCCGCTTAAGTGTTGCCCGTGTGACACATTCATCATGGGGGACATACTGTATATGAGCTGAACTCTGTGGAAGGGCACAAGGGGAAAAGAATGGGTGTTCCTCCTGTGTACAACACGTGAGGAGGTGGAGGAGAGAGAGAGAGAGTAAGTGGGGCACGGTGGCTGTCGCCTCACAGCTAGAACGTCCTGGGTTCGATTCCCGCCTGGGACGCTGTGGGTGTGTCTCCCCCATGTCCTCAGTGCCTACTGCCCAGGTGGGCTATCTCGTCAAAAGGGCCTTTCTGTGTGGAGTTTGCATGTTCTCCCCGTGTTTCCCTCGGGGGTTCCTCCATACATCATCGGTAATGGACCCCCACCAAAAACACACAGAAGATCGTCACCTGAGCATGCCAAATTGGGGCTAGTACACACGCGCCCCTCTTGTGATCTTGATACTGTACTCTGAAATGAGTGATATGTGGTGACAGAGGGAAAGTGATGCAAAATGCACACACACTTCCTTTTCAGCCATAAAACAATGTGATGACCTGAGTAGGTAATGATGACAATGACCGCTCAATGACAGCACCAACACGAGTATTCTATTAATCTTGAGAGGGACAATTTTAGAAACTTCTGTCCTAAATAACATGCTGGTGTTGGTCATGGTCACTCCGTCCCCTACAGATAGTGACATATGGACTATTAAATGCAGAACATAAACTGTCTCCTAAACCAGTGATTCTCAACTTTTTCATATCAAGACCCCCTAATTTTGTCAACATTAGGGCCACCCCATTTAGTGAGATTTAGTCTCTTGGACCCAAAGCTGAGAATATTTCTGTATTATTATCATCATCATCATCATCATCATCATCATCATTATCATTATTATTATTTCTGATTTTCCCAGATTTTCTCCCCAATTTTACTTTGGCCAATTTTTCACCCTGCTGGCCCAGTCACTGCTCCACCCTCTGCCGATCTGGGGAGAGCCGAGACTAGCACCATGCTTCCTCCGACACATGCGCAGTTGCCAGCCGCTTCTTTTCACCTGACAGCGGGGAGCTTCACCGGCAGGACGTAGCAAAAGCTGAGAATATTTCTATTGATAGATATGATTTTGTCCAGAATCTCATGACTGTCCGTATTGTAGGAGAGATAACAGTGAAACAGTGAAAGTGAAGTTCAACAATTCATCAGTTTGCTGGGGACGCCTGGAACTTCCTCAAGGGCCACTGGTCATAGGCGCTGGTTTACTTTCTGCTGGTGGGTGCTCTAAAAAGTTAAAAGATTGCTACCTGGAACAGGAAATGATGCCCTCTGGTTGGTGCATTACCGTCTCCTGTTTCATCCCACGTTAACATTTTGACACTTTCCACTCTGACATCTAATGATGTAGGAAGCACTATCTTTATGCACACTGTCATCCCACCATGCCATGTCTACTGTGAGGGGGGAAGAAATAAGAATGACATGCATGACTCAGTCCTTTCGAAACACACATGATCGTCGTAGAAGGTGAGAGGACAAAGACAGGAACCATTAACGTTAAAAGAGCTTATGATCATCATTCAAATGCTAGTGGGGTTTCCGGTAATCATAAAGAAAGTTTCCGAATTTTCACAATGAAAGTTTTAGAAAGAAACTATTCCTGCTGTATCTTTCCAGTCTCTCTGATATTTCCAAGCCACACGGACAAAGGAAACTAATTTCTCCCAGTGATTTTCACTTTTATGTGCAAGGAGCTGAGCCGCCATCTTCTGTGATGTGAAGGTGGCCTGCCAGGTCGCCCCGTGTCGCCCGTCTGTCCACACCAGACAGTGTTGTTTCAGCTCCAGCATCGCTCCCACGGTCGTGTGAGCAATCATATGTGTGAAAATAGTTCCAATTCAGCGTCCTCACCCTTTCAATGGACAAATCAACAGTGCGGCGGAGGAGGAAAGGAGAGACGTTGGGCGCCCACACCTTTTAGTCCATTGCTGCTAATGGGAGTGTTTTGAGTGGAGAAAATGGCAAAAATGACTACTTTCCTGGCCTCTGTTCGATGCCATCAATCAAAAAAGCCGACATGACTCACCTCAACTCTACAAATAGGCCAGTGGGAGAGAGAGAGAGAGAGAGAGAGATGAGAACGAGGAGGTGGAAGAGATGAAAACAATATTGCCTGTTTTTTTTTTTACATCAGGACCACACGGATCCTGAAGATTAGAAACAGAGAGTACTATAGAGACCATTGGCCAACCCCCGGCTTCTCTCTGATGACACGGTTAATTGAAAGTTAATTGAAGTGAAGCTGTGGTTCCTCGAATGGCCACTAGGTGTCGGGGGCAGTAGGCATTCCCACCCATGTGACCGACTTGGTAACAGGATTAAATACCTTTCCAATCCAAGTACATGTAATTGAGTAAATGTACTTGAGTACTACCCCCTCCTGGTAATCTGATTACTCACTATGGCTATTAAAATGAATCTTGAATACGTCGGCTACAAAGATTTACTAAGAGTTCACCACAAATCAAGCCTGGGAACTCTGGAAATGAACTGAAAACAGTTGTACAGCTTGTGGCTATACTTCACAGTGACACAAAAGGCAAACGAGAAAATTCCAGTCAAATGGCTAAATACATTTAGGCCTTTACAGATTTCAGTGCTTTTCAAAGATTTACAGATAAGGGAAGTAAGTGGTTTGTGCCAATGACCTGCATTCTGGCAGCAAACGAGAGGCTTTGGATTCCAAAATGCTGCATGGAGTGGCGGTGCCAGGATTCATAGTGTGGGTGGGCCTACAGAACATCAGGTGGGCCTTCCAAGACGCTGTTATGAGCCAACAAATCACACCACTACTTTCCTTTGCCCCAGTTTATTACAAGCCGTAGCAGGCAGCAAAACTCATAGCAGCTCATCCGGGCACGCTGCCCTCCTATACAGTATAACCATGTGCGCACATTAAATCATGCTGTAGCCCATTCAGATGCAAACACATGCACATATCAGACACCAACAGAACGGCATAGTGTATTAGGGGTGCGAATCACAATTTGATCACGATACGATAGTATATCGATCCATTGGACAACAATGTCATATTTGATGATATTAAAAAAAAAACGCCACAATGCGATTTCGATACGATTCGACTCAGTGGCTGCGATCCAGATTATTGATTTATATCGGAGAGGGGAGTGAATATCCTCTCCCTCTTGCGTGTTTGCCACGGTGCTCGCATTGTTTGTATGTGGAAAGAGGTTGCCTTGGGCGGAAATGGTGACGCAGACGTGGCGTGGAATTTAAAAATAAAATAGTCAAAATAATGTTTTTATCGATACATACAGTATCGATGTTTTCAGTGATTTCACTGAATCCAGCACTCTAACATTAACATGGGCTTATGTTTTTAAAAGATGATATGATCCTGCATCGGGCGCTTGACACGACTGCATACGACTCCATTAGTGTCCAAAAAAATAAGTTTTGTTTTTCCCCACCAATAATTGGGTCTATTTGTAATTCACTGTCCTAAACGGAAACTGGCCCGGTTAGGTGGAGTCAGCACTTGATATAAAAAATACCTTGCGCCGCCAACATCAAGCCCAAGCGCCCCGGGTTAATAACAAGCACATGTGATGAGCATGTGCAGAAAGAGGCAAAATAATCCTACCAAAGTGATTGGAATGAGTGTTTACATGACAAAATTGACATGACTGTGTCAAGTCTTATGATTGGCCTGAGTTTAAAGTGGGTGGGCCCAGGCCCACCTAGGCCGACCCACAGTTTGGCTGTATGTCTAACTTTAGAGAATAATGTTGACCAAAACACAGCACTCAGGAACAGCTGTCAGTCCTACCTACCTTCAGTCATTAAAACTGAAGTAATAAGGTTTTCTCACCCAGCAGCAGCAGCCATTGGTTATAGTCATTTAGTGGAAATCAAATTTTGGACTGAAACGATCCAAAATGGTATCGTCATGCAGAGCCAGAGACGTAATCTGAAAACAGTTTTCCAAATAGCGGTAGGCCTATTTGAACTTCTCGATGAGCATGGGATTTATCTCGCCCGCTGTCTCGAACCGCTCCACAGTAGAAGCATCACCGGAGAAATAAGTTCCGCCCATCGCTCCTCATGTTATCGTTCTTTCATTTTGATGTGTCCGTGTTTTGCCTCGGTCAGGCTCTGACAAATGTTGTGGGGAAGAGAGGATACATCTGTCTAGCGTTTGGCAAAGTGGGTCTGGCTGTGAAACATTGAGTCAGCTAAAAGGTTTGAGCTCCGTCAGCACCCTTTGATACAGAGAGAGCCAGGAAGGATTGACAGAGAGAGAGAGCTGTCGGCCTGAAGGCCCCCCTCCAGCCACGCTTTCCTACCTGTATAACCGTTGATGTTCTATGAAAACAGACATGAGCGCACGCTGTATCAACGCACGTCACCATTTGTGCCAAAGAACATGAATTGATCAGAACCGAGGGTAATAGTTTGCTCCACTCATTATTCCACTGCACGCAATGCCTGCAGCGCTGTTCTCTCTATGTCTGTTCTCACTTTGTTCAACTCTTTGTCTGCATCCAGAGCGGAAATACCGGAAACAGTCGCCACCGTGACAGTCTGCCCGCATCTCTGAAAAACGTTAGTTTAGAGCCACAGTATTGTTATAATATCAACAACTAGCCAACAGATATCAAAGCTGGTGGGCTTTATGGAACCAGCGTGACTCGAATTGGTTAGTAGTTATATTAGATTGGTCATTCAGTGTAGCATGATCCTGCCGGTGTAGCTCCCCGCTATCAGGTGAAAATAAGCGGCTGGCAACTGTGCATGTGTCGGAGGAAGCATGGTGCTACTCTACGGCTCTCCCCAGATCGACAGAGGGTGGAGCAGCGGCCAGGGCAGCAGGGGGAAAATTGGTGCAATTGAGGAGGAAAATGGGGGGGAAATCAGGAAAAAAAAAAAATATATATATATATATTTTTTTTTAAAGTCATTCAGTGGCGTTTTAGGCCCACGTAACTGACGTAGCTAACAGCTAGCTATAACGCCAGAGGCTAACGCTAGCTATTTACGGTATACTGTACTGTATTATCTGTCTATCATATACGTCAATCATCAGACCACTATGTCATCACCTGCTTTTGCCAACAGCTTATTTTTAGGACTTTGAGCACAAAATGAGGTTATTTGTCACCAAATACAGTGGCGAACAGTGCGGCTAATCAACAGCCCAGGCAGGACCCAGCAACACACATACACACACACACACACACACACACACACACACATTTTCTATGACGTGCACAGAAGCATACAGAGTGACGTTGATGAAGGCCAGATGATGAAGAGATTCAGTCTGTCATTTCAAGGATGTAAGTCAAACACTATGGAGGCTGCTGCTTCATGATGGTTGCTGTTATTTTTGTTGCTGTCAGGTTTACTTCTTCTACTACTGACAAATTTAGCTGAATCTAATTATAGGAAAGAAGAGCAAATAAAAAGGATAAAAAAAACAGTTGGCTTTTCATGCATCTCTTTCTCAGCTAGTTCATCTCTCTCTCACACACACACACACACACACACACACAAATGTGTGTGCGCACACACACATACAGAGAAACACTCGTATCAGCACTTACTCATGGAGACACAAACAATACGAGACATTTGCTAAGAGAGAAGTACAACAGATGTAGGAAACATGACAGCCTCGCGGAACAAGAATATGATTGACAGCATCCTAGAATTGCACTGGTATGCTGTTTTGCGCTGTGCCCCAACCCCCCCCCCCCCCCCCCCCCCCACCCATCACACACACACCCAACACCCAGGGCCCAGATTCCCACAACCGTATGTATGTCTGTATAAATCTGAAGGAGCTTTCTGCCAGCAGCACGGTTCTAATAACGAGTCCCAGGCCGTCAGCACAATGAATTCGTCTCTCTTCCCTCTGTGTTCTTGTTGACTTATTCTCTTACTTGTGTTTTATGTTCTGCAGGAAAATATGAGGAGGAAATGACTCACCCAGCCGGGTGCACTTCCTGTCCTACAGACACAATAGGACGGGTTGAATCTTAGTTCATTTGGTTAATGTTGTGCCTACTCGCTACTCGCTACTTTATTCTTCTTCTGACTCCAGCCTGCTTAGTGCGCTCGTTTAGTTTCCGGTCTTTGATTGCGTTCGCTAATGGAGCCCCCAGAGACCCACTCGCCAAACACCAAACAAACCGCAGGATAACGTTGAAAGAACCGCAGCTTCCTGAGTACCTTCTCACCCCACAGTGTTGCAAAGCAGCAGCCCATTCAGGTGGGACTGGCTGTCCTATAATAACACACATCGCTGAAGCGAAACTCGTTGCCAAATTCGTACATTCTCATCTCATCAATTTTTCACTTCATAAATCTGGAAGCTGCGTGTCAAAACATCAGAAGTGCTTGGCGCTGTCTTTTAAGAAGTGATCAACAAAGTGAAGGCGTTTTATTTTAGCCGTGGAATTTGACAGCACTCAATAGGCCTCTCACTGAAAGCTTCCATGGTCAAGTCACTGGAGACCTAATTACCTTGTTAGATTGTACTGAGGCAGACAGCAAAGATGGCGGGTAATAATATTTCATGGAAGGGGCGGAGATTAAATTTGACAGAGACATGAAGGATTGCAGCTGGAGTGAGGCTAAATAATGCTTTACTTACCCATAGAAGAGGAGACATTGGCAAACATCATTAGGAGGCTGTGTTGGCATCTCAGTGAGTTATACGGCTACAAAGGACACTAATAAAAGACTTGAGGAGGCTGGACTGTCTATCCATCATTCCCCATCCAGCCATCTATCATAGATCACCTCAGGTAACCTTAGAAACAGTTTGGGAGAAAAAACACAAATCATTGATTTACGAGGCAAAGTAGGAGTGCCTATAGTGACTCCTGCTAATTGAAACCATAGACCGTATAAAAAGATGGAACTACTGTTTTGAAGCCTTGTTTGGCATTTTGCCCATCGCCATTTTGCTTATTTGGAGCCAGAAGCAGCTAGCGTCACATCAGAGGTTTCCCAGAGAACCGCAGCATCGCCTGCTATTCCGCAACCATCCCGCTGCGATCAGAGAAGGCATCTATATTCTCATCTTACTATCGGGAATATGGCAAATAAACAAATCTCCCAAAATGTTCCTTTAACCATTTTTGACAACAAAGGAAATGGGAAAAAATCTCTCCAAAATACCTCATTAAGACACAAGACCTTGAGAAACACCATCGAAAAATCCATGCAGTGATTTGGTATAAAAAAAAAAAGAGATTTCTGTTCGAATTGCATTTTTTTGTGTGATGACTGGCGAGCACTCCTGTCCTGAAATTTCTCAGAAACCCCCTTATTGACAATATTCCTAGGGCGTCCCAAAGTGGTCCCAAGTTGTACATTATTTTGTTCAACATGATTTCAGTGGGGAAAATTGGTGTGAAAATCAGCAGAATAAACCTTTTTCACCCTGCATTACTGGCATTGTACTGTTGGACTTGGGACAACCACACAGCACAAGGCTTTTCTGTTTCCCGCTCCCCTTCCCTTGTTGGTAATATCAGCCTAATGTTCTGCCTTGCCCTTGCCAGTTCACACTCACACACGACTAAATATGATTTGCATTCTCATTTCACAGAGGAAGCTACAGCTTATGAAGAGAATAGACAGACAGTACAGCAGGGGTTTTGAAAGTCTGAGACTGCGGGCCTCCCGCCAGACGAAGCTTGGAAAAAGGAGCCCCCCACTCGCTCAATTCCTGGATGCCTATGGGATCATGATTATGTTATTTGATCCCACAGACACTCAACAATTGAGCCAAGATAGCCTGATAGTCAGAATACACCAAATACATAAAAGGGTCTGTCAGAAGGCATTTGTTTGTTTCTGACTCTGGGAAAGTTGGAAAAAGCTGTCAAATTCCCCCAAACGACTGTATCTCTGAAAGATCTCTTTAACCAAATCACACACATTTAGGCTATTCTATTAGACCTCCTTTTGATAACTAATGTAATAATATTCTTTCACTTTCCATTCACTGACAGCCTCCCCTGAAGCTGCTTGGAGCCCGCCTCCCACTTTGAAAACCTCTGCAGTACAGGTTAGGTAAGTCCTCATTATTACTGAGCCAGGCAGGGCTACTCTACCATCGCCTGCCAATGCGGAAATTGCACAAGTCAACATGAACCTTAAATCCAGGTGCACAAACCGCTTTATCCCGTCCGACAATAAACCAGAAATACAAGAATATTCCGTGGCTGTGATCGGCTTAATGCGAGGACGGTGTCCTTGAATTCCAAAAGTAAATAACTTTCTCAGTCAAAAGTGAATGGAAACGTATTAAATAAATAAATAAATAACTTTCTCATTCAAAAGTGAATGGAAACTTATTAAATAAATAAATACATAACTTTCTCAGTCAAAAGTGAATGGAAACCTATTAAATAAATAAATAAATAAATACATACATCACTTTCTCAGTCAAAAGTGAATGGAAACGTATTAAATAAATAAATAACTTTCTCAGTCAAAAGTGAATGGAAACGTATTAGACAGTTGTTGCCAATAAAGGGAGTAAGAAGCATGGTGATGATGTCATGCTCATATCCAAGTCGGCATGAGTGTGTGTGTGTGTGTTGTTCCCTCTTGTTCCCAAGTGGAGAGACGAGGCCACCCTGACCCTCCATTATACAGTACTGAGAAAAATACCCCTAAAAACAAGCAATGTTCTCCCCTAGGAATAGCTGCAGAGAATGTGAAAGCTTCACAGACAAGTGCATGACTCAGCAGCTTCTGGGAGAAAAAATGAGCAAAGTGATGTCAGCCACATTACATCCATCAAAAGTCTTGTATCTAATACCCAATGACCGTGTTTACATGTACACAAAATGTGATGTGATTAAGGTAATAATGCAAGTACTCTAAGTAGTTCCCATGTAAACTACATACTCTGATTATGTTAGTGCAATTACATACTCTATGCAACATGCAATTAACACATGTAAATTACTGTACTCAGAGTCAAGACTGTTACCGCAGAGGATTGTGGCCATATAAAATGCATTTGAGTTCCGAGAGTAACGTGAGAATTATCTGGTATAAAGTCAGAATTTCAACTTTGACTTTGTTCTCCAGAGATCTGGGTGTCATTTCTGATTCGGCTCTGACTTTTGAGACCCAAATTCAAACAGTTGTTCAGTCGACTTGCTTCTGTGTATTCTGTAAGAAATCTCTCGAAAGAAATCAGATCATTTCTCCCCACCGCCGACTCGAGAAAGTCATCCATGCCCTCATTCCATCTCGCATCGACTACTAATGTAGAACTCCTTGACTCACCCATAAAGCTTTATCTCGTCTATAAACTGTCTGAACACTGGCAGACTTTTAACTCCAAACATCATATTAGTCCCATTTTAGTCACCTTGCACTTGCTTCCAGTTAATTTAAGGTTTCGCTTTAAGATTTGTATAGATTACTTTCAAAGCAATAAATGGCCTGGCTCCAGTATATATTGCAACGTTATCTCCCTTTGTACAGAGGTGTAATCAAAACTACTGACTGTTCCAAAGGCCGGATTAAAAACTAAAAGTTCTCAAACTTTTGCAGTAATGGCTCCAAAAACCTTGGGAGAATTCATGTATCTCTTTTCTCGACTTGCATTCAACTGATACTTTGTTTTTTTATGATTACTGAAATGACTGTTTTCCAGTGACATTAGCCATGCAGCAAGTCACCAATGCATGCTGTTTTTCTTCTTCTAATTATGCATGCATAAGAAAAGTACTACAGTATGAAGGTTGTTGTGCACATGGGGGGGGGGGGGGGGGGGGGTGTAGCCATTGAGTCAGTATAAATCCTTGGATAATCATTTGATTCACTGTTCATTAGACGTTTTGTCCTTGCTGAGAAATGTCTCATTGTGTCAATCACAGCAATTGGAAAGGGGGACATTTGAGAGGGTGATAGAGAGAGGAGAGCAGCATGTGTCGTGTCTGCCCAGCAGAGGGCGGTAGAGAGAGAGGAGAGCAGCATTCGTCCTGTCTCCCCAGCAGAGGGCGGTAGAGAGAGAGGAGAGCAGCATGTGTCCTGTCTCCCCAGCAGAGGGCGGTAGAAAGAGAGGTGAGCAGCATGTGTCATGTCTAGCAGAGGGCGGTAGAGAGAGCGGAGAGCAGCATGTGTCGCGTCTCCCCAACAGAGGGCGGTAGAGAGAGAGGAGAACAACATGTGCCGCGTCTACTCAGCAGGGGGGTTAGAGAGAGAGGTGAGCAGCATGTGGGCCATTTCCCCAGCAGAGGGCGGTAGAGAGAGAGGAGGGCAGCATGTGTCGCGTCTCCCCAACAGAGGGCGGTAGAGAGAGAGAACAGCATGTGTCGCGTCTCCCCAACAGAGGGCGGTAGAGAGAGAGGAGAGCAGCATGTGTCGCGTCTCCCAAGCAGAGGGCAGTAGAGAGAGAGAGGAGAACAGCATGTAACGCGTCTCCCCAGCAGAGGGCAGTAGAGAGAGAGGAGAACAGCATGTGTCGCGTCTCCCCAGCCGGGCTGTAGTGAGCGCTACATGGGAAGCCGCTAAGCTCTCTGAGAATGCCACCGTTGCCCACTGGGAAACGTGAGTAATTAAAGAGAGCTTTTGTCCCCATTTGCCTACACAGTAATAAGCCTAAAAGCCAGACAGCTCAGGCATTAGATAATGAAGTGTCAATGTATTGAGCGCGTTTGAGGCTAGCTAATATTTGTCTCTCACATCAGATGGTGGTTTATTTGCATGTTATTTTTCATTGGGGTTCAGGTCATTTTTCATGTGACAGTCATCGTCAGTTGGCCTTTTGCCATGCTTCAGGGTGCAGTTGCAGCTTAATACGCAGGATTCAGGAGGGTCCATCTGCCAGTGTCAGGTGTACACCTGGAAGATATAAAGTATTCAGAGAAGAATACAATTCATGCTTTGCATGCAAACAATAGTGTGTGTGTGTGTGTGTGTGTGTGTGTGTTTCTTTCTATCCTCGTGAGAACCAGCTTGAGTTTTAGACCTTCACAGAGTATGATACTTTGCTAGTTTGCTCTTTTATAAGGGGCAAGAATTAGGATTTGTCTTGAGGGCTAACATTGGAATTAAGGGCAGGTTCACACCAGCCTTGTTTAGTCCGGTCTATCGGACCTTTCCCCTTTAGTACGGTCCATAGGGTCGGTGTGAACGCTCCTACTCGAACTCTGGTGCGGACTAAAAACCGCGCTCTGGTTCGCCTGTGAGAGGTGGTCTCGGTCCGCTCTCAAGCGAACTCTGGAGCGGCCCATTTCTGGTGTGAACCCCACCCGGACTAGTCAGAGGAAGCACGTGATTTTTTGTGTTGATTTTTTGGGTTATTTCCTGTTTTGGAAGCTCCCGCGGAAGAAGAAGCTGCTTGCTAGCTGTAGCAATTAGCTAGCTTATCTCGTCTTGTTACCAGCGACATCACAAACAGACAAAAATGACTAGTGGCAGGGGACAAACGTGGAGTCTGTAATATAAGATAAAAAAGAGGTAGCTGTCCAGTGTGGTTGCAGGAAGTTCCCCAGGTATTGAATGGAGCAGAGAAGGACATCCGAGGCACTCTGAATAATATTAAAAATCCTTTATTCTAGACGGGGATACCAACACGTTTCGACTCAAAGAGTCTTCATCAGGGTAATGATGAAGACTCTTTGAGTCGAAACGTGTTGGTATCCCCGTCTAGAATAAAGGATTTTTAATATTATTCAGAGTGCCTCGGATGTCCTTCTCTGCTCCATTCAATACCTGGGGAACTTCCTGCAACCACACTGGACAGCTACCTCTTTTTTATCTTATATCTATGTATGCCCGATCCTGGAAGAGCACCTGATTTTTACTCTGCCATTTTATATTGATGTCTCCTTGACCCAATGCAGCACTCCCAATTGTATCTTTATAAATAGTGGAGTCTGTAATGGTTACTGTTCTATTGACATATAATTGTATAAATAAACAGACATAAATTGACTGGTTAAACAACGTGCGTCCATCTTTATTTTCTGACATGGAGTAACTGTGTGTCGCATAGTGACACGTCATCAACAATGGCCGATGGCCTCAACGTAAACTGTTGGGAGGAAGTCAGTATGGCCAATAACAGAACGAGATTTCTGCCCACGTGATTTTGGTTCGTGTGGGCAGGACTAGTGGATTTTGGCCTTGTGAACGCAAACCGAACCAGCTGAAAAACGAAACAATGTATCATCCTCTTCTCTGGCCCGAACCAAGGACCCGGACTTTCTGGTGTGAACCCGCCCTAAGATTAGGTTAAGGCTTAAAACAAGGGATACGGTTCATGATAGTTCAGGGGCTTAGGGCTAATTTGTACTCTTCCCCCCTTAAAGAATAACTAAACCAAAACCCAAATGTTTTGAATGACCCTGACACCTAATGATGAAAAGTAGGGTACTTAACTCGCCTTCTGCGATTGGCTAGTCATTGTTACAGGTGATGTCACCCTCTAGAGAGTACAGCAGGTGGTGACATCCCCTGGAACAAAGACCAGCCAATAGGAGAAGGCCAGTTCAGTACCCTGCTTCTGGGGTTTAGTTACTTGTTAAATGTCCCCATAAGTAGCTAAATTAGATTTATTTCCCATGTGTACAACACATACATACAGTATTCTGTATCTGCTTTTACAAATGCTTCACTGAAGCTTTATCACACTTACTGTACATTGAGCGAATATTAAAAGACGAGACACAATTCTTATGTTTGTTCAATTACATAAAAAGGAAAAAAATCTAGATGTCTTCATCTTATACACATTTCCTTGTAGTTCAGCATTACATATGGCATTTTTGGAAACCCTGCAATATTGGCTATAATTTAAAATCAAGTTCTGTGGGTTTGAACAAAGCTTGGCCGTGCAAAATGTGTTTGAAATGATGGACCTACCAGTGGAAAGGGTGAAAGTCCGGCTTTGAGTGGTAGTGTTGGGAAATTGGTCAATGGAAGGTTCACACAAGTATAGCAATACAAATGTGTTATGTGAATGTGCACCATATGGTACAGTCTGTGCATGTGAGTGTAAGCATGTGTGTCAGGAACAGAGGGGGGAGAGAGAGAGCGGAGGGTTGGAGGAAATTAGACATTTGACATTTTGTAAATTGACTGGCAATTAGATCGTGTGGCTGTCACACACGTTCTTGCTTTTGTCATAAATCTGTTGACAAATCTTCAGAGAGCGCAACAGACACCGAGCCGTAACCCAAACGTCCCGTCCAACGTACCCTCATCGGCCCCTCCATTATAAATACTTACCATACCAAATACTTCCCAAAGTCAGGGTGAGGAAATGCACCAAATATCGGCCTTGGGCCCTTCTTGTGAAATGTGTTTTCTTGTGGGTGTGGAGGTCTTGGATGATCCGAATCATCGCTCGCCCTCTACACTGTTGATTGAGTCTGCTTTTAACGCTGACCTTCTTCTCCAACCAACACATATTGATCAAATGTTCCATGCTTGTTTTCTTCTGGTGAAAAGGATCCTCTGTGGCATACCTCAGTAAAGAGTTTGTGTGTGTGTGTGTGTGTGTGTGTGTGTGTGTGTGTGTGTGTGTGTGTGTGTGTGTGCGCACGTGCACGTGCGTGTGATGTGCACACGCTCGCCCATGGGCGTTCGCAAGTAAAACTTCAGGCATTAACACATTTAAACCGACTCCCAGCTCTCTGACACAGAATAAAAATTCATATCGCTATTCTAAGTGTGACTTAAGCAATGACTACGTTGTCTGCGGGTTTTAGAGCGCAAAGCACGGCTAATTGCCAGTGGTGGGTGATATATTTTCAGACTGTTATGCGTTTAAGAATATGTTGTGTCCGTGCTCTGAATATCTAATCATTTTGATGGAAAGGTCACAAATAAATGCTCGTGCTGTGGAGTAATTATCTCAACGTGTTCTTTCAGCAGGGAACTCTCTGCTTCATGTGAGTCATGTGAAAGCATGCAATCTGCTGTGCTGCTGCACTGAGGCCATGCTATGTAACAGCACGTTCACACACCATCTGCCTCAGCAACACTCAAACCACGCTGAAGCGATCGTTCAGGATTCAGTTTTATTTTCCAAGCGTGAAGCTGCCAGGCATGAAGTCAATGGAAGTTGTGGGCGGGGTCAAGATGCGGCGAGCGAGGCGCTGAGGAAAAGAGAGTGCTTCTTGTGTGACCGGTTTAGCGCGAGCTGAGCTTCAGCGTGGCTTTAGCTTCCATGCTGCACTGAGGCCATGCTATGTAAACCATGCTGCACTGAGGCCATGCTATGTAAACCATGATGCACTGAGGCCATGCTATGTAAACCATGCTGCACTGAGGCCATGCTATGTAAACCATGCTGCACTGAGGCCATGCTATGTAAACCATGCTGCACTGAGGCCATGCTATGTAAACCATGCTGCACTGAGGCCATGCTATGTAAACCATGCTGCACTGAGGCCATGCTATGTAAACCATGCTGCACTGAGGCCATGCTATGTAAACCATGCTGCACTGAGGCCATGCTATGTAAACCATGCTGCACTGAGCCATGCTATGTAAACCATGCTGCACTGAGCCATGCTATGTAAACCATGCTGCAATGAGGCCATGCTATGTAAACCATGCTGCACTGAGGCCATGCTATGTAAACCATGCTGCACTGAGGCCATGCTATGTAAACCATGATGCACTGAGGCCATGCTATTGTAAACCATGATGCACTGAGGCCATGCTATGTAAGCCATGCTGCACTGAGGCCATGCTATGTAAGCCATGCTGCACTGAGGCCATGCTGTAAACCATGCTGCACTGAGGCCATGCTATGTAAGCCATGCTGCACTGAGGCCATGCTATGTAAACCATGCTGCACTGAGGCCATGCTATGTAAACCATGCTGCACTGAGGCCATGCTATGTAAGCCATGCTGCACTGAGGCCATGCTATGTAAACCATGCTGCACTGAGGCCATGCTATGTAAGCCATGCTGCACTGAGGCCATGCTATGTAAACCATGCTGCACTGAGGCCATGCTATGTAAGCCATGCTGCACTGAGGCCATGCTATGTAAACCATGCTGCACTGAGGCCATGCTATGTAAGCCAAGTCATTATGTTGCCGAGTGCTTGATCATATGAGGGAGCAGCAAAGCAACAAGACCCAAGAGGCAGTACTGTTTAGTTTGTTTGAGATGACCCTAACCAAATTATGTGCACTACAGTTGTGGGAAACAAAAGTGAACGTTAAGCTTATATATTGTTCACAAGCAGTGACACATTGTTGCATTTACCTGCTTATCATTTTTACACAGGTGTGAGCTGGGAAGTGCATTGGTAATTGAGGGGGGAGTAACCTGCCAATTAAGGTGTTCTTCATTCATTGAGTTAATTGCATTGCTCTCATTGGCTGCATGTCAGTCCCTATGTAGGTGTCAAGAGGGTTGGGGAACCACCATGGGGAACCACCATCGAGCACCATCGGTCGCGCGGCGAGAATTCATCTTTTGGAAGTCGATGATGCGATGCGAGTGGAATCAAGCAGATCATATCACCATGCTCTGTAAGTTAATGGGAGCATTGTGACTTTATTCACCAAATAAACAGAGCTTTACATCCACATTCTGATAACCACAGCAAAGCACTGTGAAATGACAGTCAAAATGTTATGCCACACGATGAGTAAGCTAACCTTCTCTGAGGATTGTCAGTGCAAATTGCTCATATTTTTATTTATCCTTTATTTAACCAGGTGAGTCCCACTGAGATCAAAATCCCTTTTTCACACACACACACCCACCCCCACCCCCTATATTATTCCCTTAAAGCAGAGGTTCTCTAATGTTTTTCAGCCAAGGACCCCTTACAAGATAGAAAATATACCGGGGACCCCCTCATTCTGATTTGTGATTTTGGGCTAAGCTTAATTGTTTCCATGGTAACGTACTTGACTTTTAATTTGATAGGTTTGTTATTAGAATGTAATCCATGAACCATTTTAGATTTAAAGCATAAACTATTTTCGTAGAACTATGACATTTACATTACGTCATTTAGCAGAGGCTTTTGTTTTGTCCAAAGCGACTTACAATATCACAATTTGTCAACAGTACAGAAAACCACTATGCAACACAATCAATGACAGCTAAGATATTTTGATAGACTAGCACCATGTAGGAAGTAGTTTGAGAAGGAATAAGTAACATGTATTTTTTTTTTTTTTTTTTTACGACAACTTTTCGCGGACCCCCTGGCAAAGTGCCACGGACCCCTGGGGGTCCGCGGACCCCCATTTGAGAACCACTGCCTTAAAGCACTTTGGTTAGAACTACCTATAGGTACCTTGCATAACACATCTCTTTTGAATCCAAACCGAAACGTTTAATCGTTCATTTCCCATGATGCATTTGGAATAAAGTATAGAGCAGCTTGTTAAAAGTGAATCTGTGATTATGAGAGCTAAGAGGGTATAAAGAAAAAGGGAAGAAAGAAACAATTACCACAATTACATGGCTATGAAAGATTGTGGAATTTATTGGAATCCTGTGGGTTATTACAGACATGGTCCAAAAGACCCAACCCTGTTTGCCACACTTTACATGTTGGATCAGAGCCAAAATAGTCCCCCTGATCCAAATGTGGAGCTTTAGTCAGGACATGTAAGTGAGTCCAAACGGCAGACTCTGTGGGAGCATCAAGCTTCAGAGAGAAGTCAAACAAGAATCAGCGGCTCACCAAATGAAACAGCACAGGAGATGACAGAGATGCCCTCACAACAAGGGATGGGAGAGAGAGAGAGAGAGAGAGTGGGACGGTGGTGTGTGTGTGTTTGTATAAAGGCTATAATAGAGTGGTGAAGTGCACACACACACACGCGCAGAGAAAACACGTAGCTTCCCCCCGCGCCGCGGCGTGATGGACGGGGCCACAGACTCCTCCTCTGCCTCTCTGTCCTCCCCCCTCTCTCACATTCCCCCTGCTCTCCTCCCCCTGCACCCTCCCACCTCTCCTTCTCTGTCCTCTCCTCCTCCACATTTCCCATTTTCCCCCCACCCTCGCCCTAATCCGGGCCCGTATCCTACTCCCTCCCTCCACCCTAGACCCTACCTCTACTCTCTGTCCTCCCCCCTCTCTCACATTCCCCCTGCTCTTCTTCCCCTGCTCTCCTTCCCCTGCACCTCTACTCTCTGTCCTCCCCCCTCTCTCACATTCCCCCTGCTCTCCTTCCCCTGCACCCTCCCACCTCTCCTTCTCTGTTCTTTCCTCCTCCACATTTCCCATTTTCTCCCCACCCTCGCCCTAATCCGGGCCCGTATCCTACTCCCTCCCTCCACCCTAGACCCTACCTCTACTCTACCTCCCCTGTACCCTCACATTCCCACTGCTCTCCTTCCCCTGCGCCCCCCCACCTCTCCTTCTCTGTTCTCTCCTCCTCTCTGCCCTCTCCTCCCTCTCACATTCCCCCTGCTCTCCCTCCCCTGCACCCTCTCCTTCTCTGTTCTCTCCTCCTCCACATTTCCCATTTCTCCCCACCCTCGCCCTAATCCGGGCCCGTATCCTATTCCCTCCCCTCCCTCAACCCTAGACCCTATCCCTACCCTGGTTCTCCCTCCCCTGCACCCTCATCTCTCCTCCCCTGTTCTCTCCTCCTCCACATTTCCTATTTTCTCCCCACCTCCCCCCTCTCCTCCCTCCCTCCCTCCACCCTAGACCCTACCTCTACTCTACCTCCCCTGTACCCTTCCACCTCTCCTTCTCTGTTCTCTCCTCCTCTCTGTCCTCTCCCCTCTCTCACATTCCCACTGCTCTCCTTCCCCTGCGCCCTCCCACCTCCCCACATTTCCTATTTTCTCCCCACCTCCCCCCTCTCCTCCCTCCTCCCTCTCCCTCCCTCCTCCACTCTCCTGTTTTCTTCAAATGTTCAAATGTTATCTTTATTCTGTATATTCTTGTTATTGTGTGTTAGCTAGAATCAGCTAGACATACTTTCTGTGAAGCCCTCTGAGACATGCTTGTGAATTAGGGCTATATAAATAAACTTGACTTGACTTGACTTGACTAGACTGATGAATCAAAGGCGCTGAAAAGGCGGGATGCTGAGAAGGGTTTCAGAGCCACCACTGCCCCGCTCACCGGGCTGCCGAGAGGGCGAGCGACGTGTTGGGAATATGGGAGCAGATGCTTCACAGAGAGAGAGAGAGAGTGAAAAAGAGAGGGAGGGAGGGAGAGAGAGAGAGAGAGAGAGTGAAAAACAGAGGGAGGGAGGGAGGGAGGGAGAGAGAGAGAAGAGCCTGGCCTAATTTAGCCTGCCTGATGAAAAATGGACAGGAAAGTGCTTACTTGGCTTGCCCTCCCCTCCCCTCCAATGCCCCTCCTCCTTTCCTGCTAGCCACGACCCTTTGCCTCCCCCCTTTTATGCCCTCTCTCTCTCTCCCTCTCTCGTGGACTCCCTTACTTAGATACTCTGATTGGCCCTCGCCATCTAGTCCAGTAATAATGTGGGTCAACCTCTCACTAATTGCAACAAAACCAAACTCGATGGATTTTGTGTCCTCAATATTCATTCACTTCATGGGGGGTGGCGTGGTGTGACGAAAAGTGACATCGGGCCTGTGGACCAATGTCACTTTTGTGACACAAAACGTAACACAAATTGTGACTGATAACCTCCCTCCCGCCCGCCCATTTGCTTAAGCAATTTTATTACAGGATATCAATGTTTCTGAATCAAAACTACACGTTGGATGACGTTTCTACATGTATATCAATGCTATCGAAATATTGTAGCGCGGTGGCCAGTAAGGGGTGGATGGAGGGCATAAACACTTGCCTGTTCAAAGTCTATGTTTCACCCTTGAATCACATTTACCATTTTTGTTATTTAAGCATAACCCAAACCATAATCATAATTGTAATCAAGTTATTTTACTTGCCTAAACATAACCAAAGTTGTTATTGGAATACTATGCAACTTTTTCTAGCTTGCGTTTGTAAACACACGAGAGAGCGAGGTCGACAGTGAATGAAGAGAGAGAGAGAGCGAGCGAGCGAATGAAGATAGCGAGCGGCACAAAACCGGGTGAAACTCAGGGATTACAGGTTATTTTCTGATAGTTTCACAATGTTATGTTCTAAAAGCACAAATAAACACACCCGCAAAACCCTCTTGAGAGCCATCGCATTTCTTGCTTCCTTGGTTTTGTTTGAATAATGCCGTCTGCTGGAGTCCGCTCTGCTGTGTTGCTCTGCTCTGTGCGATCTTATTGGCTGGGCACTACATGCCCCCCCCCCCACAGCACCACCACAGCAAAACAATGAGAAAATACAACATGACAGGCAGGGGGCAGTGTCTCTGCACATAAACAGACCTCACAATTCTAGTGGGTCATACGTAATGATTGAGAGGGATTACTTTTGTAGTGTTTGAGTGTATACTATTTTAGAAAAATTCTGCATAGTATACCGTTAACGTTGTTTTGTGTTTAACGTTGGAAAGGCGGTGAGGTTTTCAAATGTACGTTGAGATTGTACATATCCCTGCTTTACGTTGAGATTGTACGTATCCCTGCTTTACGTTGAGATTGTACATATCCCTGCTTTACGTTGAGATTGTACATATCCCTGCTTTACGTTGAGATTGTACGTATCCCTGCTTTACGTTGAGATTGTACGTATCCCTGCTTTACGTTGAGATTGTACGTATCCCTGCTTTACGTTGAGATTGTACGTATCCCTGCTTTGCTGACACGTAAAATGCCAATGTTTTATTATATAGCGACCTCACCTCTCCTCTCCAGCCACTCACCTCATGCACAGTGGACAGGCTGCCTGTGGAGATGTCATTACTGCTGCATCACTCTGATCTCTCTCCCTCTCTCTCTCTGCCCCTCTCTCCTCTCTCTGCCCCTCTCTCTATCTCTCTCTCCTCTCTCTGCCCCTCTCTCTATCTCTGCCCTTCTCTCTATCTCTCTCTGCCCCTCTCTCTCCTCGCTCTGCCCCTCTCTCTCCTCTCTCTCTCCTCTCTCTCTCTCTCTGCCCCTCTCTCTCCTCTCTCTGCCCCTCTCTCTATCTCTCTCCTCTCTCTGCCCCTCTCTCCTCTCTCTCTCTATCTCTCTCTGCCCTTCTCTCTATCTCTCTCTGCCCCTCTCTCTCCTCGCTCTGCCCCTCTCTCTCCTCTCTCTCTCTCTCTGCCCCTCTCTCTCCTCTCTCTGCCCCTCTCTCTATCTCTCTCTATCCTCTCTCTCTCCTCTCTCTATCTCTCTCTGCCCCTCTCTCTATCTCTCTCTCTCCTCTCTCTCTCCTCTCTCTGCCCCTCTCTCTTCTCTCTCTCTCCTCCTCCTCTCTCTATCTCTCTCTGCCTCTATCTCTCTCTCCTCTCTCTATCTCTCTCTGCCCCTCTCTCTCCTCTCTCTATCTCTCTCTCTATCTCTCTCTCTCCTCTCTCTGCCCCTCTCTCTCCTCTCTCTCTCCTCCTCCTCTCTCTATCTCTCTCTGCCTCTATCTCTCTCTCCTCTCTCTATCTCTCTCTGCCCCTCTCTCTCCTCTCTCTATCTCTCTCTGCCCCTCTCTGACCTATCATCGGCCGGCCGTCACCGTCCCTTTCTGCTCCAGCTGTTAGCTTGGATGTCCCAGCGGCGGCGGTTCCACCGCTCATTCACAGCCAGAGGTTCAGTAATATCTTAGTGGTGGAGTGCTCTTCTCCTTCGCCCCCCCCCCTCTCTCTCTCTCACACACACACACACACACACACACACACACACACACACACACACACACACACACACACACACACACACACACAGCTGGGGGGCAGAGTCTCGTTCTTCAGGGTCCCCTCTGTAGGAGGAGCAGCCTTTCTGCCAAAATCAAGGAATCTCAGACACTTCAATCGTAAGTCCAGAGGCAAGATCACACTTTTTTTTCTTTTGCATTTTCAAAAAAGGTGGGGAGATTGAGGGGGGATATGTGGCAAAGGACCACGGATTTGAACCTGGGTCGGCTAGCCATGGTGACTATCGATGCTCATGCTAACTAGCCAGTTCTTCTCATGTTTATTACAAACAAATCTCTGTTGTCACAGAGGGGTTTTCCCCCCCTAGGAAAGACCAGACACAGGGTGCTGTATTTAGAACAGCAAATATAATACTGGCAATAGGTTGCAGTATCAACCTGTTGAGTATCAATTGATTCATAATGGTGGCCAGTATAGGTAGTGCTGTGCAGTGAGTAAACCTCACTCTCTTTGCCAGGGGTGGGCAATTATTTTTCATGGGGGGCCACATGAGAAAACCAGATTGTTGCAAGGGGCCGAACAAATATTGTCATGCCGTAACCCAGGAACTTTGATGATAGAGACGACCACAAAAAAATGTCCTCGCTACCAGAGGGCCAGATTCTGCTGAGGGTTGGGGGGCGAACGGCACCGGCGCGAAAATATTTGGGGCATTTGAAGTCAGATTTAGAGGAATAACTAATTTTAAATTAACAGTTGTGATGTCATTGTTCAGTCTTAAACACCAAAATTTGATCCTTTTCTCACTCACTCCTATATCATCACCTGCTCTCCCTGCAGCGCTTGAAATTAACTTTTTTGACCACCTGCCAATATGGCTGCTAGATTTTAAAGTTACCAGCCAATTAGAATTTCCACTATCTAAAATGTTTTTCTTGAAATAAACCAGAATATGAGTGGGTTAATTTAAGCATAAGTATCAGTAAGTGGCCCGGGATTCTCAAAGCCTGTGTTGAAGGTCATACGAACAAAAATGCACTCTTGAAGCTAAAAAGAATCCAAAACCAAGAAGCTAATTATTTACATTTTTACTCCAATGTAGAACAGTCATTTCTTACACATGAGCCTTAGCCTTTTAGTCATAAAGATTATTGAAAGATATTCCATATTCCAGACTGAAATGTTATAACACAAGTGGAGTATGGCCAGAATAACATGAACATTTGGACACTTAGGGCTCTATCGTTGCATCGGCCTATAATCTGCGCCCAGCGCCCGGCGCAGCGCAGATTGGTGGGCGTGGACCAGCCCACTCGATATTTTGGTGTCGGCGCTACAGGCGGCCTTAAGCATTACAACCACGCCTTTTAAGCGTAAAATTATGTGCAATCTGGTCATTGGAGAAGTGCCGTAAATTAATCACAAGCATCCCTTTTAAGCTCCAATTCCACGGAGCGATCCAGTCCGGTCAGAAAGGCCAAGCGCTCTGCTCCCCCCCTCCCTTTCATCCCCAAGCGCTCTGCTCCCCCCCTCCCTTTCATCCCCGTCTGTCTGTCTCCATATATAGGCTATTATTCCATATTATTATGCTTCTCAAACCAATCTAACGGCAGTTTAAATATTGCAAGCATGTAAATACGCTACACTATAGCAAGGTCAAAGTGAAAAGAATGTTCTAAATGCATTGGCTAGAAAAAAATAGCCTATCCCTATGTCATGATGAGATTAGATTGGTGAAAGTTTGTCCAGAATGATATCGTTTTCTCTCCCCTACTGCACAGGTAGGATGATGCACATAAATATAGCCTACATTATGTAAAGTCATTGCAGAAATGTGTTTTTATTGTAAAACTAAATGTGAAGTAGGGCCAATTTATTGGAGCAGACATCACAGTATAGGACATGACAGTCGAACCGCGTTACGCTGTCACTTATCTAAATCTGCGAGGGATATATATGTTTCACATAGGGTTGTGTTTTGATTTCGAGATTTTATTTTGTCCAATATTGAAATGTTCTACAATTGCATGTTGTGTTAACATTACACATTATTTCTATGTACCTTTCTATCTATTTAGGCTAATTTGGATGCTATTTATTATCGAAATGGATTAGCCCAATGCATGCTGGGAGATTTCACATGTGTGGCTTTGTGCCTGTCTGCTGTCTGATGCGGCAGAGAGAGGAGTGAGAGAGAGAGAGGGGGGTCAGAGGAGAGTTGCGGGTCCGCGCAATTACGCACAATAATAGAACCGGCAAACTTTTTTTCCATCAGTCATTGTGCCTGTCTGATGCACAAGAGAGAGGGAGTGAGAGAGAGAGAGGGGGGACAGAGAGTGAGATGGCAGAGGAGAGCTCCGTGCAACCGGCGCACTGAATAGTAGGGGTGGGAGAAAAAATCGATTCACCTAAGTATCGCGATTTTTAATGTCACGATTTTTTGGATCGATCTTTTATTCCAGAATCGATAATCGCAAATTAAAAAAATTTTTTTTTTTTTTTTTTTTTTTTTGGTGCTTGCAGTCAGGCCACTCACTGAACAGCAGGCTAGGCGCCGCCTACTGGTTTACTAGTGGTTTTATTACTTTATTAGTTAGTCTGAAGTAATAATTACACTTCAGGGTTAAAGTGGGTGCATCTCATTGTAAAATTGGACTTCAAACGGCCCAAATCTGGCTTCAAACGGCCCAAATTTCACGCGCGTTGGCCCATATCGGCCTGGCCTGCTTGGTATCTAATGCCCGGCCTGAATTATGATCCCAGTCCGCCCCTGTTTTTAACTATATCGCCCAGCCCTACTCATGATATATAATATACAGTCTCTAGTGTATGATTCAACTTTTCCCATGTTCTAATCTAGTGTAAAAAAGCAAACAAACTGAAAAAATAAAAGAAAAAAATAAACAAAAATCGCAATAAATCGTAATATCGAATCGCAATAATCGTAGAATCGCAATAATCGTGAATCGCAATATATATCGAATCGGCACCAAAGTATCGTGATAGTATCGAATCGGGAGATAAGTGAATCGGCACAGCCCTACTGAATAGGCCTGGTTTTGAAAAGCGCTAAGCGCTAAATTAACGCCAGGGCGGAAGATATCGTTAGGCCGGTATTTAAGGCCGAAGCGCCCATTCTGGCCTATTCTGGCACTGCGCCACGCCTCTTTGGCTTAAAGCGCATTTCGGGGCCTAAAACCATGTTGCTATCTTCCCGAGGCAGGCGCAAGGCACGTTTTTTTGCGTTTAACGCCAGTTTTTGCGCCTAAGGCCTGTGGGAGAATAGGGCCCTTATTCAGCGGGTATCTTGTATGTTGCGTTTAGGTGCACTGTAAAAAAAACACGTGCGTGCGGGTGGTACAGTATATTATGGAAAGTGCAGCACTATACGCACACAGCAGGCAACTTGCAATGATTCCACAGTGAGCCATTACTTTTGTGCCTGTGATGTATCAAACAGGAACTCATTCTCTGTCTTTTCACACTCATACATGCTCAGATGCACACACACTGCCCCCCCCCCCCCCCCTCTCTTTCTCTCTCACACAGACACACACAGACACACACACACACACACACACACACAAACACAGGCTCCCACACAGAGCAAGCATCCTGGTCGTCCATCTCAGCTTGACACCTCAGAACAGTGATGTTGTCCTTTGCAGGCGGAGGCATGGGGTATATTTCACCCACTGATAGCGCCACTCTCCTTGCCGTACGCCTCTCGCTTCATCAACCTTTCCCACTCTCTCTCCTGCTATTTATCTCTGTCAAGCTTGATGTCTCTCTCTCACTGTCTCCATCAACCCGTTTCTTTCTTTCCATCTTTGTTAACAAATAAAGTACTTCTCTTTTTCACAGAACACCACTTAGAACAGTGGTTCCCAACCACCGGGCCGCGGACCGGTACCGGGCCGCAACGCATTTGGTAACGGGCCGCGAGCCCGGTCCAAAAAAATAAAAAAATAAAATAAAAATATAATATATAACAAACTACAAACATAAAATATAGCCGCAAGCGGCGATGCGGGGTCCAAGCTTCCGGTGACTTGGGGGGTATATGTCAGATAGTGCACATTTATTCAGACTTGGTATATGCACAAGTAAACAAAGTTTGGTTGAGATCCGGTGACCTGACGGTTTCCAAGCAGTACTAGTAGTAGTAGTAGTAGCAGTAGTAGTAATAGTGTTGGTAGTAGTGGGAGTGCAGCAGTAGTAGCAGCAGAAGTACTAAGAATAGTAAATGGTAAATGGTAAATGGACTGCATTTATATAGCGCTTTACAATGTGCCTACATTCACCCATTCACACACCGAAGGCGGCCAGCTGCCACGCAGGGTGCTGGCACAGCCATCGGGAGCAATTTGGGATTCAGTGTCTTGCCCAAGGACACTTCGATGTGCGGACTGGAGGAGCCGGGGAACGAACCACCAACCTTCTAATTAGTGGACAACCCACTCTACCTCCTGAGCCACAGCCGCCACTAGTAGCCAATAGTAGTAGTAGTAGTAGCAGCAGCAGCAGTAGTAGTGGTGGTTGGCTGTTATAGCACCACCATCTGGTAGATTGGTGTAATTTTTTCCTCTGAGTAGTGGGTGATGTCTTGAAACTTGAAGTAGTACTTGGATAGAAAGCAGTTTTTGTGTACAATATCCCTTTAAGTATCTGGACAGAAAGTGGTATTTGGGTAGAACATACTGTCAATACGACAAGTACTTCTCTGGCTCTGCAGATACATATAATATGGTCTACAAAGTTAAATACAACAGTCTGGATAGCTCACTTGGTAAAGTACCTGACTTATGCTAACTAAAGACCATTGCCGCTCAAAGTTCAAACCCCACGTGGGATGAAAAACTTTCAACTTCAGACAGGTAAGTCAGTAACAGTAATTAAAACCCCACATGCTACCTCCTTATTTTGCGGTGTTTCATGAACTTTTTCAATATCTTGGAAATGTTAGCTGGAGATTGCGTGGCTGTGTTCAAGAACGTGTTTTGCAACAGGAGAGGTTAGTTCTTGTCTCATGATGGAGCTTTTGTGTTCTGAAATCAGAATGTTCAGTTGTCATTGTGTCTTTCCCACACACACATCAAACCATAGGGCGTAGTGGCGTCCACTACAGAAGGTTGATGGGGTTTATCCCTGAAATTGCTTTTGGTGACTATAGCCAGCACCCTGCATGGCAGCTTGTCATGCAGTCCATTTACCATTAAGGACATTTTTGTATTACACACATAATGCACCACTTTACATTAAAAGTATGCCCTGAATGGAGGTGTTTGAACTAATTGGTGTGGGTTGTGCTGTTACAATGAGCACATGAGTGACACGGATAATTCAGATTGAATTCTCTTTTTGGACCTTTCACATGTGAAGACACAATAATGTATTGGAATGTTTTTCCTCTCTCATCTGAAAGAAGGCTCCCAGCAAACACAATTACATCATGATGATGTTCTGATATCATCTTTCAGTGACGTCCAGGACTAGGCCAAATCACAGCCGATTTGGGGATCATTTAGACATCTACACAGGAATGTCAAGAGGACGTCGAAATATGACGTTACCATAAATAGGCATATTCAGTTATTCTGCTATGTACACAGTGTGTATTCAGCAGCGTTATACATAATTATATTCAGATTAACCTTTATTCCACATTTTCAAAAAATAAAACAGTTACCTGGCCGTGGTTTGAACCCAGGACCTCCAGCTTTGGTGTCTGCTACTTTACCCCTACACCATCCTTCCACAGCAATGACAAGGCACGGATATAACCTTATTATGGCATAAACTTGTTTTTATTCAAACGTGGGTGTCAAGTCTTTGTGGATCGGGCATTACTGTGTGACATCTAAACCAACTATGTATTATGCTACAGCAGATGCAGAACCCCAAAACACATTAACCCCACCCAAAATGCTACATTCCAACTTCCAGTAGTAGTAGTAGTAGTAGTAGTAGTAGTAATAGTAGCAGAAGTAGTAATAGTAGTAGTAGTAGTGTTGGTAGTAGTGGGAGTGGTAGCAGTAGTAGCAGCAGTAGTTGTAATTGACCGGTTAATGAGTTGTGGGCAATTTAGTGTTGGCGTGTGTTTTATTAAAAGTTTCGAGATTTAGCATTTCAAAACGGTTTCACGTATCCAAAATCCTTTACTAACCTTAGGTCGGGGTAGTCCATAGATGGCCCAGAAAAAGTTTTGTGTGATTTGGCCAAACGGTCTAGGAGGAGCTCGCAAAAGTAGGTTTTTGATCAAATTCAAAATGGCGGAAAATCTACCACGCAGAAATGGGCGTGGCCTAGTGGGTTAGATACATGATGCTCCAGGGAAACCAGTAGATGTGGAATTTTGATTCTACAGCTCGCAGTTCAGAAGTTATGGACCGACAAACGTGAAATTGGCTGTTATAGCGCCACCATCTGGTGGATTGGTGTAATTTTTTTACTCTGAGTAGTGGGTGATGTCGTGAACCTGTGTGGAAAGTTTGGGTGATGGGGGGTGTATGGTTTCTGAGATCCACACACTTTTAGGGCAGGAAAAGAACAAAAGTAAATACACAAAAGTTTAAACATTTATCATTTCAAGACGGTTTCACGTATCCAAAATCCTTTAATAACTTTGAGTCAGGTAAGTCCAGAGATGCCACAGAAAAAGTTTAGGCTCATTCAGGCAAATGGCCTGGGAGGAGATAGCAAAAGTAGGTTTTAGATAAAATTCAAAATGGCGGAAAATCTAGGCACACGCAAATGGGCGTGGCCTATATGGATAGATGCGTATTGATCCAGGGAATACAGCCGAAGTGGAATTTTGATTCTACGCCTCACGGTTCAGAAGATATGGACCATAACACGAAATGGTCTGTTATAGCGCCACCATCTGGCCGATATGGGTAATTTTTTGTTTCTGAGTAGTGAGGCACATTTACAATCTATGTGCCCAGTCTGGCTATGCTGAGCCTTACAGTTTCTGCTGTACATACAGTTTTACCGGAGAAGAAGAAAAAAAAAAATAATCGGAACAGATACAATAGGGATCCACGCACTTCGTGCTTGGACCCCTAATAAACGTCAACTTGAAACTATGTTTCAACTACCACACAGCCTATAATATTATAGCCTATGTTTATTTATGTATTTATTTTTTTAATTATTAAAATTGACAACCGGTCCGTGACTTTTTCTTCCATCTATCTACCTCACAATGCCACACAAGACATGATGTGTTTTGAGTCGGGGGGAGGACCTCTTGCTTTTGACCAGAAAATAAACTGTTCTTACTATGCTATCCCTTCTGCTCTCTCCACTTACACACAAACCACAGCTGAATGCATTCAGTTCAGGCGCGTTCTCTGGGTTATTGAAAGGCATTCTCTGAGAAATGGAGAAAATAACTAACTAAAGTCGAAGCGGACAAGGCAGGATTGAGGGGAAAGTAGGTACACCAAAAAGTAAATTACAGCAATTCATCACAAAGAAAGTCCTAGGATGCACTGATCCCACAATGTAATGCAGTCATGAGATGATGTATAACCTCGTGTAGTATAGTATATAGTATATTAGAACACGGCTCTCTCGAATACTCGATTCTGATTGGTCAATCAACAATATTCACCGGTCATTATTTCTCGACAACCGACCGCTGCTCTGCCACACCTGGATTAATCAGTTGGTAAGAGCATTTTGTCCGCAGACGCTACTAATTAGGCCAACCAGTTGCAGCTGTGGTGTCTTGTGTGCCAATTACGAATGAAACCGCTTTGTGTTGAAAACGCTATTAAAAAATCTATTTGAATAATTATTTTTGTCAGATTATTGAATGATTTAGTTGTAGGCCGTGTTCTAAGCGGGATAATGTATACTGAGCCGGTGATTACTGGAAATAATGACCTTCAGGTGAATATTAAGCCCTCCGCTGCGCGTCGGGCTAAATCATTCACCTGTCGGTCATTATTTCCACAGTAATCACCGGCTCAGTATACATTATCCCTTACGTATACGGTATAGTATAGTATAGTATATTAGTATAGTACTAGGCATAGCAGTATAGTACTAGGCATCTCGCATGCTCGATTCCCAGCTCGCCAAGCTGGCCCTGCAGCTTGTATACGCAGCTTGGCAGCTGCGCGGCCGCTCCCAAAACTCGGCAACTGCGCAGCCTCGCCTGCTCTATTGGCATGCACAGCTCAACTTCACATCACTGATGACATCATGGATGATGTCACAAACATTGTGACATCATCAGCCTGATGATGTCTAGACATTGTGACATGACATCAGTGATGTCACAATTGCGTGTAGCCCAAAACAACTGCGGCCCGCTACCCGTTTTTAAGTGGCCTGCCATGAATTTAGCAACAACAAAAAATTTGCTAAAAACGTTTGTCCGTTTTTCTGTTTTAAAAACGAAAAAACGAAAATGGGAAAAAAACTTAAAAACAAAAAAGAAACTGAAAAAGAAACTGAAAAACAAAAACAAAAAAAACTGATTCCCCCATTTCGTTTTTTCAATTTAAAACCATTGAAAATGGGTTATACTGACCTGGTCTATTTATTTTTTAACATTTTTAATACTGAATGAATGTTTAATACTAATGTTATGTTAAATTATCTCTGTCTTAACCTGTTTGCACAGGAAAAGAAAATTTGAAAACATACAGAAATACCCATTGTAATAGGTGAGCACATCAATAAACTATGTGTCATATATTTATTTAGGTAGAAATTAAATTTTTGATGGCACAAGGGTTTTCTGGTCCAATTTTTTTGCCGCGAAAACTGCTGCGCTTAATATTGTTTGGCCCGCGACTCCTTATATTTTTCTGTATGCGGCCCACAACCAAAAAAGTTTGGCCACCCCTGTAGATTTTTTGTGATCTTATGAGATCATCAGTGGGACAAAATTGAAACAGACAGAGATTACTCACTTTTATATAGATAGATAGATACTGTAGATAGATAGATAGAGATAGATAGATAGTATAGGATGGGATAGTATGGTATGTTATGCTATGGTATCGTATGGTATTGTATATTATAGTGTACTGTAGTACAGTGAATGGGTGAAAGCTTCATAGTAATTTTAGCTTGCTATGACCATCTCTGCTGAGAGTATCTTCATCGTGTGTGTGTGTGTGTGTGTGTGCGCGCGCGCGCGCGCGCGTGTGTGTTGAGTGTGTTTGTGTGTGTGTGCGTGCGTGCGCGTGTTGAGTGTGTTTAGAGGGGAGATGAGTGGATGGGATAATTCCCACTTTTCCTCATGTTTACAAGCTTTGTGGAGTGCCGACCAAGGATCAGTAGGCAAGGTCACCTCTCACGATGGCGAGGGACGTGCTGACTTGACATCGTTATTATCCGACGGCGGTTCGCTACAATCGCCAACTCCAATCAGACGCCGCTCCATCCCAGAGTCTTTTCTTATTCGCCCTGAGCATTTACAAATAGATACAGACTGCGGCATTCTCCTCCACTCAGCCTCCTGACAGGGGCCCATTTAAAATGTGTGGGAGTTGTGTAGGCTATCCGCGTAGGAGGCAGCATCTCTCCTGAGTATTTAATCATGTATATTCATTATTTTGCACTACATTCTCCATTAGAGAGGGGGGAAAGTGTTCTTCTGAATAGACATGCAAATAATGTCCCAGAACACCATGAGAACCAGACATCTGATGTGTTGTCATGAGTGTCTGCCCCCACCCCCCACCCCCCTTTTGTCAATGGTTCATTTTTAGACAGCACTATACTTCAATAAAAACAGTGTGTTCCAAATAAAGGCAGGACATAAGTCTTGTAGAAGTAAACTAAGAATGTACAGAAAGCTATGATGCTAGAAAATGTAGTCAGTCTAAAAGGTAATGGCCTGTTGAATTTAATTATAATTTCTGATTCTTTTTTTTAAAGGGATGAAGACTCTGCAGTGAATGTCTGGACAGTGATGAAAGTGGGAAATAAACCTTCACTGTTTCTCGTGTTTTAAATCATTACTTTCTGTTTGTCCTCCGCTGGTAGTTATTAAAGGCTTAGTTTGCATAGTACGATAGTTGTCTACTTGTACCAGCTAATGTTACAGAATTCTTCTTCTTTTTTTACAACCTGGACCGTATTTTCGGCTTTTTATGCCTCCGCCGGCGATAGCCAGGCCGGAGGCATTATGGATCCGGGTTGTCCGTCCGTACGGCCGTACGTCCGTCCGTACGATGTTTGTTAACGCGATATCTGAGGAACACCTGGACGGAATTTCATCAAATTTGCCTCAAACATCGACTTAGACTCAAGGATGATTTGATTAGATTTTGGTGGTCAAAGGTCAAGGTCACTGTGACCTCTCGAACGCCATTTTCAAGCTTGTTAACGCGATATCTCAGGAATGCCTTGACGGAATTTAATCAAACTTGTCTCAAACATCGACTTGGACTCAAGGATGAACTGATTAGATTTTGGTGGTCAAAGGTCAAAGGTCAAGGTCACTGTGACCTCTCGAATGCCATTTTCAAGCTTGTTAACGCGATATCTCAGGAATGCCTTGACGGAATTTAATCAAACTTGTCTCAAACATCGACTTGGACTCAAGGATGAACTGATTACATTTTGGTGGTCAAAGGTCAAGGTCACTGTGACCTCTCAAATGCCATTTTCCAGCTTGTTAACGCGATATCTCATGAATACCTTGACGGAATTTCATCAAATTTGCCTCAAACATCTACTTAGACTCAAGGATGAACTGATTACATTTTGGTGGTCAAAAGTCAAAGGTCAAGGTCACTGTCACCTCTCGAACGCCATTTTCAAGCTTGTTAACGTGATATCTCAGGAATGCCTTGACGGAATTTAATCAAACTTGTCTCAAACATCGACTTGGACTCAAGGATGAACTGATTACATTTTGCTGGTCAAAGGTCAAAGGTCATGGTCACTGTGACCTCTCAAACGCCATTTTCCAGCTTGTTAACGCGATATCTCACGAATGCCTTGACTGACTTTCATCAAATTTGCCTCAAACATCGCCTTAGACTCAAGGATGATCTGATTAGATTTTGGTGGTCAAAGGTCAAGGTGAGCTCTCGAACGCCATTTTCAAGCTTGTTAACGCGATATCTCAGGAATGCCTTGACGGAATTTAATCAAACTTGTCTCAAACACCGACTTGGACTCAAGGATGAACTGATTACATTTTGGTGGTCAAAGTTCAAGGTCACTGTGACCTCTCACACACCCAATTTCCAAGGTCTGTAACGCAACATCACAGGAGCGCCTTGACGGAATCTCTTCCAATTTGCCTCAAATGGCGATTTGGACCCCAGAATGAACTAATGGCGGAGGCATAAGTCCGCGTCGCGGTCGTTCTAGTTTAATTATTTTTAACTCACCCTGAAACAAAAGTTTTGAAATTGATGCACTAACATTATGGTTGCACTAAAAAAGCGCCGAGCAGCAGCCTGAAACAGAAAATGCGGGCATGTGAAATGCGGGCATGTGTAATGTGTGTATTTAGCTTATTTTTGAACATGCAGCAACTCTATCGTTATTATATCATAACGACAGTGAGAAAATGGCCGCTGTATTGACCTGGTTGCAGCCAGCCTGTTTGTTTACGCTGTCTGTCACAAAAGCTCCCGCCCCGCGTTCCTCTGTTCCAGGCCGCGACTGGGCTCATTCATTGCATTGTGGTGGTTGGATTTGGAACATTTCTTTTCAGGGTGAGTTAATTAAAAATCATTAAAAAAAAAGCAGAAAATAAGGTTCAGGTTGTAAAAAAAAACAGAATTCTCCTTTAACATTTTAACGTTAGCCATCCCTCAATCCTGTTGTTTGCATGTAGCCTTCTGCCTCGCTTTGTAGCATCCTATTTAACATTGGTAAATGAGAGCGGTGTGAGTCTTATAGCAGTGAAGCAGTGAACCTTTTTTACCACCAGTATCAGGTTATAGTTAGCAAAACACTGAATTCCATTTGATGTCTCCAGGTCAAGATGCAGAACGAAAAAAAGGGACAGAAGCCACAGCCCTGTTCTGAGTAGGTTACAGTAGATAGATAGATAGATAGATAGATAGATAGATAGATAGATAGATAGATAGATAGATAGATAGAATACTTTATTGATCGCCGGAGGGAAATTCTTTCATTACAGCAACAGTAGTCAATGACAGTATAACATACTTATATTAAAAACACACCTACAGGTTAGGGAGGTGAAACAAATATAGATATAGTATACATACTATAAATATATAATACAGTATATATACATACTTTGAAACAATATACATATTTTACATTTTACAACTACTAGTAACTGTCTACTTGTATCATATTATTATTATATAGTAATATTATTACTATTGATTGATTGATTGATTGATTGAAACAATTTATTTCAAACAGTTAAAACAATACATAAAGTGAAAAAAAACAGTAAACATAACAGTCTAATAGACTTCATCAGAAGGAAAATACGTAAACTCAAACATGAAAAAGGCGAACTGTTTGAAAAGGGGCAGGAAGAAGCCTAGGCTTATCGAGTCCTGCCCCCAAATCACTCATAAACAAATTCATACATCCCTATATTATACTACTACTATCTTATGCCTACTATCATTCCAAGTACACGTGTGCTGTGTGGACAAAAATTCCAAAGTGACTTTATGGGAGGGAAGGAGAGAGGGAGAGGGAGGGAAAGGAGTAGTCTCCTCTCTCTGCATGTGTGGGAGTTATTATATATGGTTATTGCGGTGGGCACGAAAGACCTCCTGTACCCGTCTTTACTGCATGGGAGCTGATGGAGCCTCTGACTGAAAACACTGACAACCACTTCCAGGGGTTCCAGAGTAGTGCCCACAGCACCGAGCCAGCTCTCTTTATCCGTTTGTTCAGAGTGAAGAGGTTGATGCAAGAATAGGTTATCTTAGGTGAGATTGAGTGATACGATGCAGATTTAATTGAACGATTTGTTCTTTCTTTCATATGACGATTTCAGACCAATCAAGGGATGCTGGAGTTGTCATAATGTTGTCTAAGTACTGTATAAGAGGCAGTCAATTAGTGGTAAAGGAACACAATTAACTGGTTTGATAAATGAAAGTCAAACTTTTTTTTTTGCCATTAGGATTCTGGAAGGAATTTCACATGATTTAATGAAGGTTGTTCTCAGACTTTCAGACTGACAGAGACGTTCTTCAAGTCAGTGAGGATTCCCCGTGTCCAGCAACCTCCTACTAAGCTAGTGTATAAGTGAGTAGAATAAGTTGACTAAGCTAATAACCACAACAGCACACATCATTGACAAAAAATCTCTGAATGAATATACAGTAAATTGACCCTATTCACCTTATGTTCAGACCTTACAGTGGGCCAAATTCTTCCGGGTCCTTTTAACACTTCCGGCGGTCACTGCGCAAAATAAGAGAGTTGTTTTTTGAGCGGACAGTGAAGGGGTAAAATAAAGAACGTAGCCTACTACTTTGAGCCGCTACACAGCAAGCAAGCGAGTATCCACTGTTGGCTAGGTCAGATAACGTTATCGTCAACAATGACGAGCACTTTCTTGTAAAACATACCTGGACTCCAACAAAGAAAGCTTCAGATAGTTGTCTCTCCTCCAAGGCAGCGCGAGCCACTAACGTCAATAAGACCCGCAGACGTTAACGTAATTCCCTGGAATGCGAGACTTAACGAGCCAGTTACATGGCGTTGCATTCTTAGACATTGCCGTTTGCTTTTATTTGGTATGTTAGATACAATTGGCTAAATTATTAGTTAATTCAGAGTTAGATGATATTGGAGCAGCGCAGCCATTTTTTATTTTATTTTATTATTATTTTTAGCCGGAAGTTTTGATACGGCCACACAACCGGGTCAAATGGGCGTGGCTACATAAGGTGAATAAAGTGAGTTATTGCTGAGATTTTATTTTTCTGGGGGAAGGACCGCTTTTACTCCGCCCCTGCCAGCTGGTATGAGTCATTAATGCTCATAAGGCTCTCGATGTGATTCGATGTGCACATACCGAGAAAATAAGAAGAAACAATAACAGCCGCCCTCGAGCAACATCTGTTCACTTCCTGCACAGAATGATGCATTTTGCATCACTCTGGACACGGAAGTGCTGGAATAAACTGAGCTCTTGGTGCAGGAAAACATGAAGAGAAGGTAAAGCGTAAAGCCTGCCCATCTACATCATTACTGACATTGTAATGATACAAAGCGGGTTGAAAATCGGCAAAGCCTCCCTTTAAGATAGGAAATGGGCTCCATGTTACACATTAGACATTTTTAATAGAGACAAACCTCCTGGAGGGCCTTTTCTCAGTTGAAACACTGCTGACAGATCGCGCAATTGCTTGCCAACATTTTAAGACTGCCAAATAAAACACTATTGATGGCGACCTCTGCAACCTAAATGTCAACTTCTGCCTGGGTACATTCCTTCTGGGA
Source organism: Poromitra crassiceps (assembly GCF_964638095.1). Lineage (NCBI taxonomy): Eukaryota > Metazoa > Chordata > Actinopteri > Beryciformes > Melamphaidae > Poromitra > Poromitra crassiceps. The sequence continues at coordinate 20,740,030 of NC_139625.1, read as the reverse complement.
TTGCACTCTGTAGCTTTATGAAGGGTATGAAAGCCTGCGCCAAGCTCTTTCATAGGCCATGAAGAGTTGCCAAACATGCACATTTCTGGGTGTTATACATAATGATGATTTTTCATGAATCACTCCTGGCAAGTGTCTCCACAGTAGATTATGCACTCTTTTCCATACAAACGTTCTCATCCAAATATGAAATATAATGGCAACAATCAGCCAGCTGAGTGGACAGATGGACACTGGAGTGTTAGCTAGCAATGACACTGATTTGGCTGGTAGCTTCATGGTCCGATGTCTACGAGCTACAGCTAAACACTTCATTGTTTTCAAACATAACTTTCAAAGGCTTGTAGGCCTGCACAAACCCCCAAGTACGGTTCTGTAACATTTGGCTAGACCCCAAATGTTCTGAAAAACGACCAACACCGCTGGTAAAGCGGCAAGATTGATTAGATTTAGGATTAGGGTTAAGCCATGGTAGCCATGTAGGGGTGAGGGAGGGTTACATTTATGGTGGGTAGGGAATGAATGTAGTCAGTCCTCATGACTGACAAGTGCGTGCGTGTGCGTGTGTGTGTGTGTGTGTGTGTGTGTGTGTGTGTGTGTGTGCGCGCGCGCGCGACTGCGTGTCTGTGTATGTATGTATGTGTGCGTGCGTCACTCATATAGACGGTTTCAACTTGACAACATAAACATTCTAAATTGCCCCTAACTAACTTCCTGTTGCAGTGTGATGCTAATACAATAGCTGACAGGAAATAAGCTACTGTAGGTTTCAAACTGTTCCCTAGCAACACAATTCCATGTAAACCGTCTATAAATACTGATATCACCGACGGATACAAAGCTGGAATTTCCTGCACTCGATAGAGATGTGCACTCTAGCCTGATTTCCTCATTCTTCATTGTGCCTGACATTGTTTCCTGAGCAGACTGATGTACAAACCATAGTTACATTGTTTCCTGAGCAGACTGATGTACAAACCATAGTTATATTGTTTCCTGAGCAGACTGATGTACAAACCACACATAGTTACATTGTTTCCTGAGCAGACTGATGTACAAACCATAGTTATATTGTTTCCTGAGCAGACTGATGTACAAACCACACATAGTTACATTGTTTCCTGAGCAGACTGATGTACAAACCATAGTTACCGTATGTTTCCGTACAGACTGATGTACAAACCACACGTTACCACGGGGCAAGACGCTTGCCAGCCAGCAACATGGTGCAGCTGTGTGTGCAGAGGGAAAGGCAGGAGAGTCGTGCAGAGGAGAGTGATGAATACGAGGCTGAGGAGAGAATAAGCAGAGCTTTGGGATAATGACACTGAGTCAGGCCATATTTAACTGTTGCACAGGTAATCCTCTCCTCTCGCTCCCTCTGCCTGAAGCTGATA